>NW_027494648.1:0-271971 GCF_021521415.1 Bidens hawaiensis | reverse complement strand
TTTGTAGCAAAAATTAGTTAAAATTCGTAAGTAAATTCATAGCAAAAACCATACCAAATTTTGGTAGCTAGATTGTAGCAATATCTTTAGAAAAAATTCGTAGCCAAAGTTGTAGCTAAAATTCGGTAGCAAACTCTGTAGCTAAAAAAACCGTAGCAAAGTTACATAGTTATAAAATCGTAGCAAAATTCTGCAGCTAAAAGTCCGTAGCTAAAAAAACGTAGCAAAATTTCGTAACTATAATTTATAGCTAAAAATTCGTAGCAAAAATTTCTGTAGCAAAATCCGTAGCTAACATAGCTAAAATGACGACATTTCTTTTGGTAGCTAAGTTCGTAGCAACATTCTGATTATGTAGCAAATAAGTTAGCTACGAGACTTGTAACTACGAACCAAATCCGTAGCAAACACCTGGTTTGCTACGGATTAGCTACAGATTTGGCCGTACCAAATACCTATTTATGTAGTAGTGGTCGCTTTAGGCTTATAAAATAGGTATATTGGTTTTTATTAATCCTAACTATTGTCTTTTGGTCACTGCTGGTCCCAACTAACGAATTAGCTGCTGACAGTCCCAACTTTTTAACGTATTTGTTACTAACGGTCCGCGACTAACAGAATCCTAATGCCGTTAGTTTTAGGTCGCTGGAAAAACGTTTTTGGCCGGAAAACTCAATTTTTCCCCCGAAAACTAACATTTTCGTCCCAAACATTTTGGTAACTTTGTATCGGATTTTTAGGAACCTTTTTCTAGTAAAATCCCTAATTATTGAGGTCGTCGGAAACTCTAGAATCATCGTCAGAATTGGTTGATGGTGCTCAAGTGGTGGTAGTTGGTTAGCGGTGAATCAATTGGTGATGGTTGCGGTGTTCAGGTGGTGTTTTCCAACAACAAATTTGCCTTTTTCCGTCCAAAAATGTTTTTTCCGACGACTTTAAACTAACAGTGTTAGGATTCTGTTAGTCGCGGGACCATTAGAAACAAATACGTTAAAAGTTGGGGCCATCAGTAGCCAATTCATTAGTTGGGACCTTGGCAAGTGACCAATCAAAGACAATAATTGAAATTAATAAAAATCAATATACCTATAAAAATATAAGTTAGTTGAAATATAATTACTCTAATTACCTAATAAGTCACTTAACACTTAGAGAGAACGCTACTGTAACGGTACAACATTAAACACAACGAATACCGATTTTACTACCGTATTTGCGGTGGGCTTATCAACTAGGTAGTTGATAATATTTAGAAGTTTTTATAACTTTTGATTTAGGAATCTCTATTCACAATATATTACACCATTGATAGCATACAATGCTTGTTTGTAATATTTATTTATAATAGAGAGCAATTGAGAGAATATTTCTAATAAATTTACATCACTATTATATTTTGTAAGGGAGGCCGACACACAACATGATATTTTTCTAACCTAATAATTCATACTAGGTTATAAACCCGTGTATTACACGGGTTTGAAAAAATAAATCTTATTCATTATCGTATTATATGTTTCTAGTTCTTCTAGTTGCAATAATCATGTACAAAAAAACACATCAAAACTCTTGAAAAATCACAAAAGCGGAAAAATGTAAATAAACTGCTTCTAAGTATATTATTGTGTTAGTTTCAACATATTTTGCTATTGAACTAACAGATGCAAGAGTTTATATCGGTAAAAAATAATCCAAATGATTCAAGTTGAGGGTTTAGTGATATTAAATTATTAATCATCCATAACTAACAAAAAAATAAGCATGTGTGGCTTACTTCAAGTCATTTTTTCTAATTCATGCCTTAGATTATAAAATTAGAAGCAAGAGCAACTACCTATTTAATAATATCGGCAAAAAAAGTGTAATACTAATAAAGTTATAGGCATTTTATCACAATTTTTTCGATTTCAAACATGCCATCTTATTAAACCTTTAATTTTAGATGATCTTGACACATTTTACTCAACTTCAACAACATACAGGACACTAAACAGTTATAGTGATTTTTATATTTGTATATAAAAGTAAATAAAAAAAGTGTAAAGAAAACATGTTCCAAACCAAAAGTAACATTTTTCTTAAAATGACCAGTTTTTACCCTAACTTGTACTGACTAAACCGTTTCTTATGCGTTGTGTCGACTGACACGACCCGTCTGTTTCGCCAGTTATAAGAGAACACAAGTAGCAAATTTGACCCGTTTACTTAAAGGGTCGAATACAAGTTGAACTTGCCCGAAATATTTCATATTAATAGTAGCCTGTTTCAAGTAGTACTTGTTGTAACTCAATACGTAAATCAGAGTAAAAGAACTATTGCAAATGTTTTATTCACAACAAATAAGTATCTCACTGAAAAACCAAACCATCATTCCTCCTATGTATCAAACAATTTTGAGATTCTTGTATAGAAGATTGAATACAAACAAATCATAATAATAATAATCAACCATCTTAAAAGAAACACATTAGTATTTCAAACACCCTACTCTTGTTCTTACAATGATTTTGTATAAAATCGGTTTGTAACATCCATAACTACAACCATTTTCCTTTTATAATAGCCACGTATACTTTATGACATTAACTTACAAGATTTGAAATAACAATAAAATAAAAAATGAGTGTTTTCTATTATAAGAAAGATAATCACAATCGTCGTCCTCTTCATTACAAATCCTCCTATATATATACTATACAAGGTGAATCTTTTATATTTGGCTATAATCACGACATTAACAAGAGAATAATCTATACAAGGTATATTGTATTTTTTTCCCTTCTATTCGTATCATTTCTATTCTATTATACCCCCGCAGTCGAAGCGGGAGGGGACCGGATGCTTAGACTGGAACGGAAGTCTTCAAATAGAGCGCGTGGCAAACCCTTGGTAAAAATATCCGCAACTTGATACTTAGACGGGACATGAAGAACCCGAACTTGACCTCGCTGAACTTGTTCTCGCACGAAGTGGATGTCAAGTTCAATATGCTTCGTAAGCTGATGTTGAACCGGATTCCCCGAAAGGTAAATAGCGCTCACGTTATCACAATAGACAAGGGTAGCACGTGAGAGAGGCTGGTGGAGCTCGAAAAGGAGGTTGCGTAACCAACAAATTTCTACAACCACATTCGCAACACCACGATATTCAGCCTCGGCACTCGAGCAGGAAACAGTGGTTTGCCTCTTGGATGACCAAGAGATAAGGTTGTCACCGAAATAAACGCAGTATCCGGAGGTGGAGCGACGGGTATCGGGACATCCCGCCCAATGCGCATCTGTTTAAGCAAGGAGAGACGGTGATGAGGTGGGTCCAAGTGTAAGCCCGAAATCTGTGGTACCTTGTATGTATCGAATGATCCTCTTCAAAGCATCCCAATGATTCGACCTAGGTGCATGCATGTACATACACACCTGTTGAACTGCGTAAGTAATGTCAGGCCGATTGAACGTTAAATATTGTAACGCGCCTGCCAGACTACGATATAATGTGGGATCCGTAAAAATACTTCCCGCGGTGGCGCTAAGTTTGGTACTAGTGTCAACCGGTGTGGCAACCGATTTGCATGATTCCATACCCGCACGCTTGATGATGTCCTTAGCATATACCTTTTGTGACAGGAACAGATTATTACCGGTTCGTTTAATGGAGATGCCTAAAAAGTAGCTTAGTGACCCAAGATCTTTCATGGCGAACTCGATTGAGAGGCAGCGCATGAGACTATGCCGAAACACATCAGTGGAGGTTACCAAAAGGATGTCATCAACGTAAAGGAGGAGATAAGCCTTGTGAGCGCCATCGTGGAAGGTGAAAAGAGATGTGTCACACCGACTTTGTGTGAAACCCAACGTGAGGACATAGTCGGTGAACCTTTGGTACCACGCCCGAGGAGCTTGTTTGAGGCCATATAGGGACTTCTTAAGGGAGCAAACATGATTAGGAAACCGTTTATCTTTAAAACCCAATGGTTGATACATGTACACGGTTTCATTAAGCTTACCGTGTAAAAATGCATTCGATACATCCAACTGATGTATTGGCCATGCTTTCGAGAGGGCAATGGAAAGTACCGTACGAATCGTCGCCGGTTTAACCACGGGACTAAACGTCTCTCCACAATCCACACCTACCTGTTGCAACCGTCCGTCACACACCAGACGAGCTTTGTACCTTTCCAAACTCCCATCTGCATTCAATTTATGTTTAAACAGCCACATGCTACGTATAATATTCATATGTGGTTGACGAGGAACTAATTCCCAAGTCTCATTCTTAATAAGAGCATTAAACTCATTGGTCATGGCGGTCGACCATTCCGGTGTCGAGAGGGCGTGGATGGGATTTTTTGGGATAGGGGTGAGGGAGGTGGTGTGGAGATTGAGGAAACGTTTAGGTTTGTGTATACCATCCATACCCCGAGTTCGTATCGTGCGAGCGGAAGGCGGTGGTGGGGGAGGTACCGGACTTGGAGTGGGTGAGTGATTGGCGGTGGTTTGAGGTGAGTTTTGAACAAGGGGGTGGGACGTGGATATGTCGTTGGCTGGAAGGGAATTAGGAAGAGGGTGGCGGGCTGTTGGGTGGGTATTTAGTTGGGCCAGAGGAGTGGGCTCAGGTGGTGTGGAGGTGTTGGAGATGGGCTGGATGTATGAGTTTGGGCCATGTGTGGGTTGGGTGCATGAGTTTGGGACGGTGGGGTGGGATTTGGGGTTATAGGAGTTGAAGTTGGTGACGTTTCAGTGGGGTTGGGATTCATGTGTGACCAAACATATGGATGTGGGGGTAGATAAAAAATCATAAGAAGGAGGTGGTGTAGTGTGGGAGGCATAGGGGAAGATGGTTTCGTCAAAAATGACATGACGAGAAATTATGACCTGGTTAGTTTTGAGATTTAGACACTTATACCCCCGGTGATTGGAAGGGTACCCAAGGAAGAAACATGGTGTGGAGCGGTGCTCAAGTTTATTTATGGTGGTGGAGGGGACCAATGGATAACAAAGGCAACCGAATACACGTAAATGGTCATATGCGGGTGACCGATTATATAGAACTTGTGTGGGAGTGGAGTAGTTTAAGAGCTTACTTGGGAGAATATTAAGGAGGTATGTGGCCATGTCAAGAGCATGGTGCCAAAAGGTGGATGGGAGGGAGGCATGGGCTAAAAGTGTTCTAACAATGTTATTGATAGATCGGATTTTACGTTCCGCCTTACCATTTTGTGGGGAAGTGTGCGGGCACGATAGATGGAATTGCATCCCTTTGGCGATGCAAAATTGCTTAAATGAGTTATTTACGTATTCGGTTCCTTTATCACATTGTAGAGTTTTTATTTTTCTCTCAAATTGGGTTTCAATCAATTTATAAAATTGGCAAAAAACCGAGAACACCTGGGTTTTCTTTGCAAGTGGGAAAGTCCACAAAAAATTGGTGTGATTGTCTAAAAACAAAATATAGTAGCGGTGCCCCGCGGTGCTTAATATCGGGGAGGTCCATAGATCACTATGAATGATATCAAATGGGAAATATGTGAAGTTGCTGGATTTATGTGACGTTTGAGCCAAAACAAGGTACACCTCAGTACGTATTTATCGATTAAGCAAATAAACGCGTAATACGTATCAATCAAACGATTAACCGAACGAGTCTGTTTATGACCCGGATATCCCGGGGGGGCATCTATAAGTGATATACATTTGATATAAGCTAAAATATTAGTAATATGGCCTTAGTTCGATAGCAAACAAGTTAAACGAAAACATGCTCGTTTAACTACCTGCTATATATTTAAACGCGAAAATAGTTACAAACAAAGCATTGTATCATCCGTTAAGCCGAAAAAGACTTACCAAACACTTATTTGAAATGTTTTAAGCGATCCGTGAAAATATTTTCGATTTTTACAAATATATAGTATGTTTTTATAATTTTACACAAAACTAGCCGAAAAACACTCGTTTTCGCACTGTTTAAAGCACCCAATATATTTTTCGCGCCAAAAACCGAACCCAAAATAAATTTAGGCTTGGGATTTTACGTTTGGCACGCAAAACAAGGCATATAGAGTAAAATGGGGCCCAAGGGACCCATATAAAAATGCCGGCCGCTACTTTTGTTTTTAACCACATCTAACTTTCTTCACATCTAAGTAATTTAAAAAAACATATTTTCTCCTAAAAGTTCCATAGTTTGCAGCATATTCTACTGAGTTTTGAACGTGACATCAAAAATCAAGGTTTTTTAATCTATTTTCATTAATTTTTAGTTTGTTTAATCATGTTTAAACATAAATAAACATAGTTTGATTGCCAAAAATCATTCCTAACCATGTAAAAATCCTAAAAATGGTTCATAAACATGTTTTGATCATACACATGGTAAGGAACCCAGTTTGATAGTTTTTTTGGCCATAAACACGGATTAGAGGGTTGAAACGGCATTTTTACGGTTGAAAAGTTTGTTTTTATACCCTAGCCGAAACCCTAAGTTAAAGGGCTGTTCTATTGATGAAAATTTCTTGGTTTGTGATATAGGACTTGTATCTAGCTTACATGGGAGCACAAGAGCTTGAAAAGTTGATTAGAAAGGCGGAAACGAACCAAAACCGCTAAGGAAATGCCGAAACATTCGTTTACGGGCTGTTTAGGTTACGGTTGTGATGTGCATATTGTTAGGTCTTGAAATTTTTTAGGGACATCAGGGACCATGTCACTGAGTCCCTGTTCAAATTTGGTAATTTTTCGACCATCCGAGAATATTTGGCGAATTTATTATCGAATTGGGACGTTTATTTGGGAAAAATAGTTAAAATGCTTGAAAAATTAGGAAATTTTTCAGGGAACTAGTATTTATGTATTTTGATCACATATGAATTTGGGATCATTTGGAGAAGTCTAAGGGTGTTTTGTGCATATGCGTTCGTATGAAATTTTATAGCCGAATTTGGGCTGAAAAGAATATTGAACAAGCTTATTGCATTCTGGAATTGATACAGGTTGTTTTGGGACATAATTTGAGTATTTAGGAATTTTTGTAGAATTTTTAGAAATCGTTTGGGATAAACGGACGATTTTCAGGCGAAATATAGCTGATAAAATGAATTTTTATAAATTAATAAATCAGTAAATAATTCCAGAAATATTTTTATAAAAATCTACATATTTTATTTGATAAGTGGCTAAATTTTCATAATTTAATGATTAATGGTTAATTAATTATGCTAATTTGAAGATTAAACAAATTCAATTTTTAATAAAAACCGGCAAGTTCGCGATTAACGAACCTGCGGGAAAATCAAAACATCAAGAGTGATCAAAAATTATATTTTTGGATTAATTAAGTAAAAACGAACTTTTTATGAGAAACCTGGACAATCTGGATAGATTGTGCACGTTTCTTCTCAAATCAAACTGAATAAACGGAAACGGGCCCCGTAGATAATCCGGGACCCCAATGTATGATCTTTCTTTATAACTTAATCATTTTATTAACCAACACATTTACCCAAGCTTATTTCCCCATAACTGTTTTCTGAACGCGTAAACGAATAACTTGGCCCAGATGGAAAAACAGAAAACTAAGCCAAATTCGGTTTTAAGTATTAGACATTGAACAACATCACAACCTAAGCCTATTTCCACTTTCTGGGCGTTCCAGCTATACCCAGATTATTTATACAGCCCAGTTTAGTGTTGAGATTATAATAATATTAAAATATTAATATTATTATAATATTAATTATAGGAACTAGTGATAGCGAATCGAACAAACCGCGAGCTAACACAGTGCTGATTGTCTACTAAATAGTGAGTTTCATGACCCCACTCTTTAAACAGTTTTACGAACTTCCGGGGTGAAAAGCATGTTTCCTTATATATGTATACTTATCTGAAACGTATGATGATTTGAATTATCTAAGTGCTAACCCATGAAAGTCCCCACTAACACAGTGATTAACTTTGAGCCGGTGGCTTGTGAATAGTACTATTGGTTTGACAAACCCAGGCGGGGCCAGCACGGTTTGCTGAGACATTATCCCGTTTGCACATGTCCATATTTATACGAACCAGCTATGTAGTGTTAGACATAGCTACTTGGGGCATAATGTGGGCGGAAGGGGAGCCACAGTGGTTGATGGAGCATGGGAAATGGAGGCACGCAGCACGAACAGTCCAGGCTTCACTGTAGCTTAGCATAATTACATCACATATATAAATACATACACATATACTTACATGCGTGTATACAAATTATGTCTTGTGATTACGCATACTTATATTCTGGAAACTCATGAAACTCACCAACTCCAGTAGTTGACCCGTTTTAAACTGCTTTTCAGGATTACCAAAGTTGGAGTAAAGTGATTTCGTGCTATCTATTGCGGAATGTGCTTGATGTTATGTGAATAGACGCAAGGTTATTAGTACGAATAGAATAGTTTAACGAACCTATTTTGTTGTAACACCTAGTTTGTAAACAAAGATAGATCAATGTAATATAATGTAAATCAGTTTGTAATGTTTCTTTATAAACAATGTTGTTGATACCAGAGATGTCAGTTACATTCCCGTTTTACGCTTCCGCATTGTGCTAGTCGGGGTGTGACAATTTAACAAATGGTAAACGAGTACTTTTCCCAAACACACATGAAGGACAAATAGTCTAATTAATATTATTGTAATTAATGTCACACAAACGTCTAAGAAAATGTAATAAATCTTGGCCCGGGTGTCCAAGGCGAGAATGCCAAAGTTCTTGAGAGATAGCTGCAAAGAGGATGGAGAGTTGAGCCCGGAGATTATTGATGGTAACAAAGGATAGAGATCACCGCTACTGTTGCACCGGAGGATAGGGGTCCGAGTCTTGTAGTCCTTCACAAGAAAATCAAAAGGATCAAACTCTATTGAAATCCAATTATCGGTCACTAAACGACGAACCGAAATAAGATTTTTAATTAATTTAGGTGCATAAAGAACATTATTTAATTTGAGAGGGGGGCGGGGTGGGGGTAAAGTCTGATGGCCGTAACCAGTTACCGGAATTGTCGTGCCATTACCAACAACGATGTTGTGAGAAATGCTATTATTAAAAAAAGACTGGAAATTACCTGGGTTATTTGTCATGTGTGAAGTTGCTCCAGTGTCCATGATATACGACGTCTCGGGCGGATGAAGTGACATAGTATACATCGCTTGTTCTATATCCGTTGAAGCATAAGCCGCAAGGTGGGCTTGACCCGGAGCAGAAGATCGTGGTCCCAAAATTCCGTTACCCATTGAATTAGTGTTGTTGGGTCTTGGATACGTTGGGTATGGACACGGTGGAATGGGCCACTGTTGATTGTGTGACCAAAATTGTTGTGTGCCAACCCATGGAGCGTTAAATGTCTGACCCGGATATCCATTTGTGTTGTTGAATGAGAACCCTGTGTTGTAACCAGACCCACGACCACGACCCGAACTACCTCTGTCGCGCCCCCTTCCCCGATTCTGCCGACTACCGCGACCGCGATATTCCCCACGATTGCGATCAGTGACAGTGTCTGGACGTGAGTTTCCACGGTAATCATTATTGTTGTTTCCCGAATTGTCCGATTTGGTTGAAGCCAGGAGGGCTGTGTTGGCGGCGGCGGCAGCTGCGGCGGCGTACTGAGCTTTCCTGTCCGCCTCATAAATCAGTTGGGAACGAGCTTCATAGAAGGTGGGTAATGGTTTGGTGTTTGCTAGGAGGGTGGCAAACGACTCGTATTGCTCATTGAGTCCGGCGATTAGTTGCATCACCAGTTTAATGTCGTCAACGGAGGCGTCAACATTGGCGAGTTAGTCTGCAAGCATCTTCAACTCTTGACAGTAAGCCGAGGCATTGGAAAAATTGTCCAGACGGGTGTTTGAGAGTTTAGTATTCAAGTGAATACCCCGAACAATTTTATTATCTTGAAAGATATCGGCTAGCGTGGACCAGGTATCCGCGGCGGTGGTATCTTTCTTCAGTATAGTGTGCACAAGATCTGATGATATTGTTCCATATATCCATTGTAGGACAATGGAATCAATGCGTTCCCAATCTTCTTCAATCTGTGATTCGAGTTTCGGGTCTGTTTCGGTAGAGGATGAAGTGAGGGCAACAAGAGGTGGCTTGTGTGGGGAGAGATGATGGTAGACTTAAAAGCTTTGCAATGGATTTTAAATAGTTCAGACCAAGAAGAGTATTGAGCAGATTCCATCTCTAGAACTACAAGGATGAAGTTCTTTATATTAGAGACGGTAATAGCGGGGTGAAGTGTTTGATCCATGAGGGATGTTAGGGTTGAAGACGGAAGCAGGGAGGAAGAGAAGTGAGAGGATCGATTGGTGGAGGCCAGCCGGAATCACGACATTACAAATCCTCCTATATATATACTATACAAGGTGAATCTTTTAAATTTGGCTATAATCACGACATTAACAAGAGAATAATCTATACAATGTATATTGTATTGCTTCCTTTCTATTCGTATCATTTCTATTCTATTATCTATAACAGACAACACATTGTTATCACCACAAGGACACTCTTCTAAGAAGATATGAATTTTGCTTCATGGGTATTAGTGGATATAAACATATCATCAAGGAAACAAACTCACCATGACACCACTGCATTTTATGGATCAAAAACAACTCATTTTCTATATCAGCTTGGCCTGAAACTCTAGCTGATGCAAGTTTGTGACAATGAATAAGCACAATGAATTTCACTATTAGTTAACATGTGACCAAAAAAATGTACATAATTATTATATATGAAAGAAAGAAAGAGTACTATGCACCATCATCAATCTACTATACTCATTTGAGTTTGTGACAATGAATAAGCACAATGAATTTCATTATCAGTTAACATGTGACAAAAAAATGCACATAATTATTATATATGAAAGAAAGAAAGAAAGAAAGAGTACTATGCACCATCATCAATCTACTATACTCATTTGAGTTATGAATTATGTAACTTTAGCAAAAACTATCAATATATATACATATAAAAAAGTTTATAATATAGAATTAATAGTAAAAACTAATCAAATGAGATGAACCATTTTCGTATTGCTCAGAGTAAAGAGGAATCGTGACACAATCTAAACAATTAAATCGGTCACTAATAAACTAAAAACAACAACACAAATTTACACACACTAAAATGAGTTTTAAAATTTCTATATACGTTCTTTTATTTCTAATTTTTTTTACTTTATTTACTACTACAACATTATAGATAAATCATTAATATGGAATGTTTTAAATATTTATTAATTGTTTTAATTAGATAGTTATGACTTTCAAAGGTGAACAATATAATGATGTTACTTGGCAAAAAATGGGACAATTAGTTGCCATGTGGCATAACAAAGATTTTTGTTTATTATAATAGTAGATGTTATTAATAAGTAAAATTTAATGGTTTTGTTAAATAACATACTAAGGAAAGCAAAACAAAATTTTAAAATTTTTTTAAACTTTTAATGAAATCTAATCTTACTTGTACTTCAAAAACCTTTTTTTTTGCATAATTATTTGTTGTACTGAGGCGCGTACGTCCAAGTTTTAATGATAGGGTGTGACCATATCTTAAAATTTTGTTTCAGTGTATAAGCAATTGAATCTTGGGGACCTCTAATAAATTTTTATACCGACTAGTATGAAAGTTTGAAATCGACCTATGAAATATGGATACCGACTCTAAAGAAAAAAATACTCAGTTTTAAAGTTATACAAATATATTATGTTAACATATTATAAACTAATTAATTAAAAAATATAAACATAAGCTTTGTTTTATATAATCAAACAAATAGCCCATTTTCATTAACCATTAAGCTCAAATATCCAATGACTATGGTAAACAATTAAGCCCAAACACCATTTAACCATTTATTTTTAACAATTAAAAATTTAACCTAGTAAAAATGTGATAATATTAATTTTTAAATATTTTATTTATACTATCATGTGGTAATTCAAACAATGGGTCAAAGTTATTTTACAAAGGGAGACAAAAATAAGAAGGATTTATAGCCACACAAAAAAAACCCTTCAAAAAATATTATAAATAA
This sequence comes from Bidens hawaiensis, assembly GCF_021521415.1. Taxonomy (NCBI): domain Eukaryota; kingdom Viridiplantae; phylum Streptophyta; class Magnoliopsida; order Asterales; family Asteraceae; genus Bidens; species Bidens hawaiensis. Next base: position 259,886 of record NW_027494648.1, on the reverse strand, counting down.
ATAAAAAATCATAACTCAAAATTTAATAAAAAAACAGAAAAGGTAAAAACACAAAAATGTTTCCACCGTCTTCCTCGTTCTAAAAAAAACTCGAAAAAGATACAATGTTAAGTGAAAAAGATTATTGTGTCTTTTTATTTATCATTGTGTTTTGTGTTTATTTTCGTCATTGATTGTGTCTTTTTTCCTCGACATTGTGTCTTTTTTTCTTGAATTCTTGATATTGTGTTATATTACTCAACATTGTGTTATATTTTGCGATTTATTGTGTCTTTTTTAGTTATAATAGTGCCTTTTGTTCATTTTCGTTTTTTTATTTTTTTATTTTTTATTTATATTTTGAGTTATGATTTTGTATTAATTTTTAAGAATTTTTTTTTTTTTTTGTATAACCACAAATCCTTCTCACCCTTCTTATTTTTATTTCCATTTGTATTTTAACTTTTCCCTTCAAACAATATCTTAGAGTTTTGAAAATATATTTAGGTTGAAAACAAGCCCCAAGAGAGTTAAAAAAAAAAAGACCCAAAGTCATATTCTCACAGGAAAAAATTAACGGGTGAACGTTAAAAACGTACGTATGGTTTTTTCAACAAGTATATCTTTGAAGGGTCATATTTTCAAATAACAATTATTTTCTTAATATTTTCCAAATTAAAAATTTTAATAAAAACAAACTAGTATTGTTTTTATTCTTGATCATTATTATATAATATAAATGACAAATTTAGCATCGCTAAGCCGTCATTGAGCAATTTGGCGACACCTTACTTGTCCATAGCATTTTTTTTCGTTCTGGTACCGTAATGAACGAACATAATGGAAGCTGAACGGATAACAATTTTGTTTTTTCTTTTGTTTGTTTAATTCCGATGTCATAACAAACGTGACATAATCCGACCAAATTCGCATAAACTCAACGTCTGGGACCGGCAACACTCGGTTTTACCAAAGCATGAGTTTACGAACCGACACCACCTCATTGGTCCACTCAGTTTTTATATTTTTTTCCTTTTTTTTTAGCTTCGGCACCTTAACAAAAGTAGCCGAAACCGACCGAATTCGTGTCCAGTTATTGCCTTAATGCCTTGGACCGACAACGCTTGGGTTTTACCACCACCGAGTTTGCCTAACAAACAAACGTCCTTTCAAATAATTTAATTTTTAATATGTTAATTTGACGGATATATATTTTTTTGGACGCTAAGGTTTTACCAAAGGAGTTTATAACGTAACGAACATAAACGATACTAACCGTATTCGCGTCAATTCACCGAAGTAACGCTCGGGCTTTACCAATGTTCGAGTTTTACTAACACCTAGATTTCAATGTTGATGTTTTACCAGTTGTTCGTTGCGCCGGATGAAAATCTAGTTTGTTAATAAAAGTAATATTTTGTTAATAAAAGTAAAAGTAATGGACTATATTTTACCTGAATCTTGCGTTATTACAATGGAAAGTGAACCCTCAATATATAGAAAACAAACCCTAGAGAAACTGTACTCGGCCATTAGGCTAAACATAATTTTAAGCCCTTAATCTAAAGTATATTTAACATGATATAAGTATACGAGAAGTGAGAAAACATGAGAGTAAATTAGTCTCTTGCAAAAGTATGTTATTAAGCATGGGAAAATAAACAATATATAATATTAGGGGTGAGCAATAACCAAACCATCAACCGAAACGAAACTGAAAACCAGCCAAACCTAAATTAACCGTTAACCGATTTTACCATAATACAGTTATCGGTTGTTTTTTGTATCCTCGTTTAACCAAAACTAACCAAACCGAGCCATTCATATTTTCATATACTTATAGCTTTTATACCTTCATCTCATGTATATCTAAGCAAAAAATCTAGCCAAAGTTTTGTTTTGGTTATTAAACGAACCAAACCAAAAGCCAACAAACTAACCAAATAAACAAAACCGATTGCTTAATAAAACATATTAACGATGACTTCAATTTCGGTTTCAATTTTGATTGAAGCTAATAACCGAATCAAATTGTGCACACCTGTAATAAACATTAAATGCAATGTCTCACACCTTCTAGAATGCCATTTTTTTTTGTCACACCCCAACCTACGGCGGAATATGTCGGGGCGCAACATAATTGTATCATAGCTCAAAAGACAATAAAATAAATACACGTGTCAATATCTAAATTATTAAATTCATATTATTCAAGTACGCAAAAGCACAAACATTGTCTCATGTAAATAAACATTACAATAAAATAAAAAGAAATAAATAAGTCTTTAATTCATACATCCTAAGGTCGAATCTACTCTTTAAACCTCTTGCTTCATCCAATATAGCTACCTGCGCCATGCGAGAAAATACATAGTTTGTCAACATAAAGTTGAGCAACTAATCACGATTTTTGAATACATAAAATATAAAAATGACAATTTCTTGCGATAATATGAGATACTACAACTAGCATAACAACAATATAACAATAATATAAAAGTTGTCTTTTCACTCGAATCCCATGGATAACAAGCTACTCCGACGGCGTATGATCATACTAATGAGAATGAGGATGGGATATCAACCACCAAAACATAAAGTAAACACATAGTCACATTTGCACGTATAACTATAACTAATTGAGCAATATCATATAACGTAAATAGTGGAATTGTAATAAAAAATAATTAACGCATAACGCCCCCAAAATATAAAACGGTAAAAAGGGGGGATGTGAATTACTTACCTTATATGTGGATTAAATGAGGATGAGATAATAATAAAAAGGGAGAATGAACACGTTCAAGCTTTCGAGATACGTCAACAAAGATGTCCTAATTGATACGATAGTATTAATAAACCAAGAAAATTTATGAGACAAAAAGATTTGAGATTTGATGTGTTATTATGGGTTTGATCATCATTATTGTAAGATAATGGGTTGAAAGATTTAAAGTCGTTTAGAGTTTAGTTTCATTATTACAATCGTTATTTATTATTGAATATTATTACTTCTATCATTATTAATATCATTCCTATTATTATTATTATTATTTTGAACGGCGAATTTCGTATCTGATGGATCGCACCCCCGAGCATGTCGAGAGTCCCAACACCCCACACCTAACCACTTACGTTGTCTGAACCGGGCCCGCGGGTTCATGGTAAGGCTAAGGCGTTCAAACCGGGAAAACCCACAGGCTGCAAATGGCATTTAACAAGGTCCCTATCCCACCTATGGTAAAACCGGTTGGCTTCAAGAATCAAACTTGAGTCTCCCAAATTCTTCCATCACTAGCCCCTATGCCTCTAGCCAGCTGGACTAGACATCATTGGCCATTCCTATTATTATAATTATTATTATTATTATTATTATTATTATTATTAGTGTTAATATTATTATTTGGTAACTAATATAAGCGATATATTTTATCAATATTTATAATTTTTAAGTAAACGAATTTTACTAATAATTAAACAATATATATGTGTTTAATGAAACATTAATATTAAATATAAAAATATTTGGATGTGCATAAAACATGGGAGGATTTATTCGGACCCTTGAACTAGATCGGTTTAGTACTATAAATAATGAATAAATAAATAAATATGATTAAATAAATAAATAAAATAATATTTGTTTTATAGTGTTATATGCATATATATGTATGTTTATGTGTATATGAGTATACATACTTATGACGCAAAACCATGCCAAAATAACACTTTCGATATTCGGTTTCGTTAAAACGATGTTTATTTATTACTGTATTATGATTATAATAAAAATAAAACCAAGGTTTAAGCAAAAATAAAACAGTATATGAAAAACCGGGTCCAGGGGGTTCGAACCTGCGCCTGGACCGGTCTCGTGTCTTAACTTTCACACACCAACCATCGCGCTGGTGTGTTAGCTTGTGAGGATTACAAGATCTGCAAATTATAAACGAACACAACCCAGTATCCAAATTCAACTACAAACCCTAGACCTTGAATTCTATTATTTGTTTGTTGTTCGATTAAATCAAGTTAGGGTTATTGATTAGCAAACAGAGACGAATTAGATATGCATTTCAATTACCGTTTTGGGTTGCGGGATGAGGGTTAACGGCCAACAGTTGGGTCGCGGTTGAGCTTGAGTTCGTTATTGGTAATGACGACTTCGTATACTGTAATTGGGTTATGGTTTCGATTCACGAGATTGAGAGGAATGTGTGTGCACGTTTAATTGAATTATCAGTGTTTATATAGTAGTTTAGAGGTCAGTTAAGCCACAGTTCACATTGATTGTATTCATAGAAAATTTGATTCATTTTCTATAATTAAAGTGTCGGCGGGAAGCGATTTTTGGTACTAAACGATTTGGTGAGATCAATTCTTGATAATAACCGGGAATTAAGGCTCAAGAAAAGTGGGAGGGGGCTATACGGCGTGAGGAAGAAGAAGGAAAAAATTATTATAATTTTTTAATAAAAATTGCAGATTGGTCTCCGGTCTTTATAGTTGGGTACACAAGGGGTTAAGATAATAGTTAGGGGTTGATTTGCATTTTCTTGATAGTTTAAATATATAAAAAATAATTAACTAAAAGAAATATTTTATTGATAATTCACCCGAACACGAGCCGGGTCGGGTACAAAACATGAAACGGAAAACCGAAATGTTACATTTTTCTAGTATTCTTTTATGCAAATTCTAAAACTTCAAGAAACTCCGGGATAATAAGTCTTATATGTATTTTTAAGTTCTTGTGCAGTCACAAAGCCTCAACCACACATAAAATTAAAACAAATAAACACTTTAACCTTAATCCGACACTTTAGAAAACACAAATTCAATAGTAGCAATCATGAGTGAAACCAATTCCAACCATCTGCCTAAATTCAATCAGGTCTGTTTTCGCATATGACAAATTATTACTCACTTTGACCCGTTCTGAGGGAAAAGAAATAGTGAAATTCAAAACGTAGTGTAATTTTGTCATAGGTGACCTAGAAATCTAGAATCAACATATATTATATGATTCAATACTCTGTAAACAAAATAGTCTAAATTACAAAGTAGAAATTAGAGTTTCTTCAATTCTTTGAAGCGCTATTGAAAGAATCAACAAAATTCTTAAACGAAATTCAAATTGAATTAGGTTTTATGTATGATTAAACGAAAAGCAAACCGTAAACGAATTCAGTCAATTGAAGAAGAGTTTACCCAAGACAGACCCTTGCTTAATATCAAAGTTATTTTGACCCGTTAACTTAATCCACCCTGCGTGTTCTCGTTATAAACAGGAACCATACATTCATTAATCATGGATCATGCCAGAAACCACTTTTCTAATTTCAAACTCCCACCTTCACATCAAAATTCAAGATTATAACTTATTGTTTTTTTAACAATGTATTACATAATTTAAGATGTAGATCAAGTTTGTAAATTGTGATTTGTGAAGTTTTAAACCGTATTTTTTTTATAGTGTATAAAATCATAATATCTAGTACCATCATCTTAAATTATAACCATTTTCCACTACTCTACAGCGAAATTTTGTGTCATAACCTAACTTTTTTGAATGCATAAGCAAATACCAAAATAGGTACAAATCACAAAATTTCACTGATTACATATTCATTGCACCAAAACTCCATACATCTACTTCCTTTCATCAACATTAACATCTTTATATATTGTTTTCACCCAAATACAAGAAACCAATAGAAAAATATGAGTGGAAAAAAGCCCTAAATCATACCTTGTAGCCTAAGAGAAACAACGGCGTCTTGAATGGAAACAACATCCACATTCCCACCGTCGGCTATTAAGCACGTCCTCACGTTTTCGATCATAAACGCTAATCGATTATTGACGAATCAAAACCTAGGGTCTGCAAATTACAAATCACAAATCAAAACCTTAAAATAGCTGTCGTTAGGGTTTCGAGGGGTTCAAACATTTAGCATTGTTAACCTAGATTTCTTGACAACCTTTGTGGAGAAGATGCAAATCTTGATGAAAGAACGATGATGAAGGAGGAGCAGGGAGAGGGAGAGGTGTAGGCAGGGAGGATGAAGATTTAGGCTTTTGAAAGTGTGACGACCATGGAGACGTGAAAAAAGAAAAAAAAAACAAAACCCGTTTTATTTGACCTGATCCAAACCCCATTGGTAGACCCATGACCCGCGAATTTTGGTTAATCAATGAGAAGCCTTCATTTATAAATCAAACAATCTAGTGGTTTTAGAGGGGGTGGAAACGACATGAGAGCAACACGTAGGATTTTATGGTAGGCAATTACATAGATAGTTAGATATCAATTTCGTCATGGTGAGCGTGGGATGAAAGTCTTTTCTTAATAATTTAAATTTTATAAATTTCCTTTTATCTATATAAGACAACGACTTATAATTTATAAGTCCACTAGAAGAAATTAATTACTAATTAGTAATTGAGTCTCTTACTAATTATATGACAGCAAGTTGTATAAACACATGTATGACGGGTTTAACTCATTTTTACAACACATACTTGCACCTTAAAGAAAAACACAAAACCAATAAACCATGACGTACCCTTACGACTCAGAAACACTTTCGAACATAGATTTAAAGCCACTCTTGATGGCACCAAAGAACCCTCCATCATCCTCCACAACGGCCGCATCCACACTAGCTGTCGGGACCTCTCCTGGATCAGCGGTAGGGGCTTCACCAGAAACAGGTACATTTGAACCTGGATTCTCATTTGGTTCTCCTTTAAGTTGATCATAAATATAGTTTGTCGTCAATCCTACTGCAATCTGCTCACCTATCCGTTGACCAGCTTGAACCGAGCTTGAAGGCTGGACCGTGTGATCCTTATCATTATGTCTCGAGTTATTAGTCGAAGAACATAGCGGGTGAACCCAAAAGTTGCAATCCTTGCAATGATAGGCAAGACCTTTAATGGGGTTACGACAATTTTGACAATTAGATTGTGCTAGGTTTGTGTCGGGTTTGTGAACCACTAGACTCATAGGGTGGCAGTGAATTGTGGAGGAGGTGAGTCTGGATGGACACTTGGCGCAGTATTCGTGTAAGTCGAAACTACAGATGGTGCAAATGAAGCGTGAGCCGGTTCCAGGGACCTTGCAGCCATCGCAAAGGAAGTTCGTATTGGTGGTGAGGTAATTGAGTTTGTGATCAGGATGGGTGAAGTGTGAGATTGCATCGGCGGATAAGGGTGCCATATATAGATATTGTCTGTTATTTGTGGAATCTTGTGCTAGTACGTGTTGTGTCGTGTTGTGTTGTGTTGTGTTGTGTTGGTGAGTGAATTATTAGCTTGTTATTGATATTTATAGCCAGGCAAAACCGTGGACGAGCGAAGACTAAAACAATGTTGACTAGGTTAGGTCCTTGGGAAAAAGCCAGGAAGTATACAACGTAACAAAAGTCCGCCACCTTGAAAGACTTTTTCTATATAATAAGCTTTAAAGTATTAAATAAGTAGGCCTATGGTCATTATTTTGTTTCAAAAATGCCACTACAATCAATTCACATGCAGTTACAGAAGCCATTTGAATGAGTGTCAACTAAGCTTTAAATTTATTGCATACTAGTGTTTTGCCCAGCGCAACACTTCGGGACAGGTCGGCAAAACTCAGACGGTGGTAAAAGTCAAGTGTTGTCGGTCTTAAGCGTTGAAGCGGTACATCGACACGAATTCGGTCGATTTCGGTTATGTGCGTTATAATATAGAAAAAAAATTATAAAAATTGAGATGGTGTTGGTTGAAAAAACTCGAGTGCTGATAAAACCGACCATGGTTGATTTTGGGCGTTGAGACGGTGAGTCTACGCAAATTTTGTCGGTTTCCATCACGTTCATGAGGATACTATAACTTTAAAAATAGTCGGCATCCGGTCAGCTTTCGTTACGGTATTGGAACTAAAACAAAACGTGGTGAGTCTATGCAATTTCGGTCGATTTCGATTACGTTTGTGACGGTACCGAAACTAAAACCAAAAAGTCGGTAAAACCCGAACTTTATCGGCCCCGAACATTGCAACGGCGAGTAAACATGAATAATCGTTTAGTTAACAAATTTAATAAAAAAACAAAAAAAATAGTTTGATCCAATCAAATGGCACCACATGGACCAATCATCGCCATGCGGCGCCAAACTTTCCATTTGTTATATATAGGGTATGTTTGGCAAAAAGCTTTTAGGAGCTTTTAGGGGCTTCAAGCTTGTAAGAAAAAACTCCTACTTAATAAAAAGCCTTTTTTGGTTCAATGGGCTTGAAGCTTTTATATTATGAGAAAAAGCTCTTTTTCTAAACGCTACTACTACTAGTGTTTTGAGAAAAAGCTACAAGTTTTTACAATTGAATTTACAATTTTGGTACTTGAACTTTCATCAACTTTTGTTAATTTATATAATAGTTACATATTTTACCCTTATTCAAAACTAACTACCCCCATGACTCTTTAAAAGTCCATAACTTTTTCACACGTTAATATTTTTTTAAACACATTACATCATAAAAAAAGAGCATTTTATTCTCTTTAATTTGAGTATGATATTGATATACTTCTTTACCGGTTATGATTGGCAACAAGTCGAGTCAGACGAGCTCGGGTCATGTGTAATACCAAATTAGGGTCGGAACGAGTCGATAAAAAAGGGTTAATTTAATTCGGTTCATGTCGGTACGGTTTTGGGTTGAAAGGGGCCAGGTCAGAATATGTTTCAGATTAAAACGGTGTCCGGTCGGAAGGGTTTCAAATCAAAAGAGGTTGGTTTAAAAAACTATCTATTTGAAATTACTGTATATTTTAGCTTTGTTTCTTGATTTTCGTCACGATTACACGCTTGCTGCCTTTGCACGAAGTACACGTCTGCATTCAGGTTATTTGTGCACTAATATCAAGTGAATCACGTACTGACACTGATTATGCGGTTGATCTCGGGTTGCGCGCGCACTCCGCCGCACCGCGCTGACACCTAATTAGTTTTATTAAAAGCTCCAGCTACTCAGCCAAATACCTAAATATATCTAAAAAGCTCCAGCTACTCTGGCAAACACCTAAATATATTTAAAAAGCTACAACTAACAGCTACCAGCTACCAGCTTCTAGCTTCCAGCTAGTTTTGCCAAACGTACCCATAATAATAACTAGGGTTTTACCCGGGCTGGTCGGTTAACGTGTCACGTAGGTCGGATATATTTATGTATATGTCGCGTTGTAGTGATGCAATAATGTAGGTTCCGTGCATATATATATATATATATATATATATATATATATATAGGGTTAGTTTCATTTGAGAACTCAAAAAAAGTTAAGAACTTTTAGGAACTCTTAAAAACCAAATATTTTTTTAACTTTTTTTGTATATTAACATTATTTGAGGCTTGTTTTATCATATTTATAAAAAAAAATTTGATTACATATATAAATCACAAGTTACACATGTGTAAAATTTATGTGATAAAAATTTACATATGTGTAAAAAAAACATAGATATACGTAAAAAACTAATTTTCATAATTGTAATCGTCGTCAATATAGATGTCAAAAGTGATAAAACTATACTTAAATAGCATTAACATACAAAATTTTTTATAAAAAATGTTAGTTATCAAGAGTTCCTTCAAGTTCTTAAATAATTTAAAAGTTCTCAAATGATACTAATCCTATATGTATATATATTGAAATTAAGAACTTTGATAACTATTTTGGGTCAATTTTGAAGTTTAATTGATCAATTGCTTAAAAAACAAACCTAAGAACAAAATGGAAGAGGGCGTTGTCGACGTCGGTGATGGTGATGGAGCAGTGTTTGATGCCAAAGATAGGTGGACCTGTGGCGATGGAGATGCTTGACGGAGTGGTGGATAGGTGGAGGTGGAGATCGTTGTGGAGTCTTTGTGATTTAGGGTTTTCTTTAGATCAAAGGTTGTGGAAGTCACGTACGTTAATGTACGTTAAGAATTTTTGTATTCAATTTTATAGATATATGTCTTAAATATATATAAACGAAACCTTTAAAAAATCTCTGGTTGCTCTTGCTCCTCACATTCTCTCAAGTCACCAGAGTATTTTATTTGTAAATGGAGGCTTCTCATGCATTTGACCCGAATTCACGTGTATGGTCTCACCAAACCCAGTTAGCCCTTAAACGGGTTATAACATCTCATTAAATTAAAAATTAATATCACTAAATATTTGATATGAAAATCCTATAAAATAGGGATATATTAAAAATTAATATCTGATTTAAAAAAAATATTATTTATAATTAAGAAACAATTTTATAGTAAAAACAATAAGCGTCATGGGTCTCACCAAACCCAGATAACTTTAAACCGGGTTATAACATCTCATTTATTTGTAAATTTGTAAACCACTCTTAACATCAAATCCTAAGTATATTATTAACTTCCTTATAATAAATAAAATTAAAATCCAGAAAATATATAAATATTAGAAACGAATAATGTAACCAACCCGTAATACTGGAGATAAAAACTAGTATATATATATATACACACACAGAAGATGGTTCTAATAAAAACCTTAGTTTAGTTTAGTTTAGTTTGGGTTGGTTGGCTGTATATTTTATGGCTGGTAGTGGCGATAGTTGGAGGTGGCTGGGGTGACGGCAACAACTTCAGTTTACTTCTGTTTATTAACCAACTTTTTACAACTTGAATATACATTCACAACTTGGACATAGTTTTTCATTTTTCCTAACGGTATAAACAATATGGAAAAGCAATTAATAACAAAACAACATAATACTAAGAATTCTCTATGTTTTATATTCAATGCCCCTAAAACAAATACTAACAGTTGTCTATATATGTTTTACTATTCTTAAAATAGTTATGTTAAATACTCAGATAATTTATGCGCGTAGGCCTTGTGATAGAATTTGCATTTATTTTTAAACACCATCTTACAACAATAATAATGCTTGCTATTTAACAAATGCATCTATTATGCTTATAGGATCACATATCTTCTGTCTTATAGTGTATTGTGGAGGCGGAGGAGGTGGAGGATTTCATGGGTGGTGGAGTATGCAACGGTGGCGTTCACAGCTAGATGCCAGGATCCAAGTACTCAAGAATCAAGATGAGTCGGGGAAGCAGTTGAAGGCGAGGTGGTGATCGCAGAAGCTAAAGCGATTTAAGGTGTAGTTCACAATTGTGTTTTTAAATTTGAAGTAATTGTTTTTGTTATGTTATATGTTATGAAGATAAAAGAACATGAACTCAACTTGGGTGAGTTCATTATGTTATACATCAGTATCATATGTTTCTTATTTCATATGATATTCTTCTTATTTTTTTAGGCGGTTGGGGTGGATCAAGCCGCAAGCATACCCAACTTCACATGCAAAAGTATTGAAGGTTAGCTGTTTATCAAGTATATTGTGTAGATAATTGATTACCTTTATGGGCATTCTATATTGTATAATATTATTTGGTAATGCCGAAACCAAGGCATGATTTATTGATTCAGTTGAGGAACTAGTTTGTTCCCTTCGCTAGTTGCACAAAGAACTTGGTAATGACCCTCATATAACCACATACCATTTCAAACACTAGGCTTCAAAAGGTCGGTTGCAAGCCAGCCCTTTGCAAATCTTCGGTGGATGTTATAATTATTAGCTAATAATGTCACAAAAGTAGAACAAGTAGGTCACCAACACACCACCATCCTGAGTTAACTCAGTCACACATATTCCCCTATAAATTAAACCACAAAACCTCAACACACACAACCAAACAACCCACAACATTAACCTCGAACCATCTTCTTGAACCCAAATGGCGCAATACAAGAAAACCACAATGTTGATGATTCTAGTGATCACAATGGCAGCCATGTATCACGGTGCAAGGGCTCAATCGTCAGGTTGTACAAGTGTGTTGATTAGTATGTCACCTTGAATAAACTACATTTCGGGTAACACATCAACACCGTCGATAGCATGTTGTAGCCAACTGCTAGTGTGGTCCAGTCACAACCGCAATGCCTGTGTCAAGTTCTTAACGGCGGTGGCTCACCTTTGGGGATTAATATTAACCAGACTCAGGCTCGTGAGTTGCCTAAGGCTTGCAATGTTCAGACACCACCAACTAGTCAATGCAATGGTAATGATCTAAACATTTACTTAGGTGGTTTTATGTCCAAATTATTTTTAGATTACTTGTTAACATAGGTGATTTTTAATGGATCAAAACAAGTCAAGTTAAACCTAAACACTTGTATACACGGACTTTTATATTATTTTTGTAAATATCGTTATGTCATATAAGATAACAATAAATATATTATATTTAATAACATATGACTGTTTAATAAAATGATTTAAAAAGGTTTATGAACTAAAAACACGTCATGAACAACTTTTGACTCATTAGATATAAACATAAACCGAATCGATTCTTGAATATTAAGAAATATCCAACATATTGGTTTCTTAAAAATGATGAATCTTGAAAGAAAACTTTGAGGTCAGTTGTGACATGTTTTACCTTAAAAGTCAAAGTTTAATTTTAACTAATTATAAACAAGACCTGAAAAATGTAACATATATAAAACTTATTCATTGTTCTATGTTTTCTAATTGGGCAGCTGCTTCTCCAGCCGATTCTCCTTCAGGAACTCCACCATCTTCTTCATCGGGTCCAGGGCGCGAAACAAACACCGTGCCATTAACAGATAACGGTTCATCCGATGCAACCTCAATAAGATTCACAACCATCCCTATAATATTTTCACTACTTGTTGCCATGAACGCTATGGCGTTCTAAATTATACATTTTTCTCTCTAATTCTTACATGCTGAGAGACATGTCGACCTGCTCTATGTATGAAATTCTTTTTAGCGCTCGTATTTGTATTGTTTTGGATGAATATATTGTTTTTATGTAATTTTATGAGTTAACAAACACTGATGAATCAAGTTGAAATTAAGTTGACCTTAAGTAAGAGTAAGTTTACTTGGTCAAACCTTCTAAATTGTTGTTACAAAAATATGTTATTGAAAACATAATACATTTGAACTCCACATCTCATACATAATTAGAACATAGTAAATCGTGTTCTTTTAAAAATGTCATATCATATGTTTTGGTCTATTTTCATATTTTGTTGATTCGGTACCCAAAAAATCTTGTGGTCATACAGAATAAGTTATGTTTGTTTTAGCCTTTTAGGTTTAGTTTTACTCTAGTATATTTTTCGTTTATTTAATTAGTCTGGAGTTTGAAAGCTCTTAAATCAACTTCATATAATATGGTTAAAATTATTAATTAACACATAAATGACCAACATCAACTATAAATTAAAGGATATCTTAATAAAAAACCACCATACATTTGCCCTTGAACGTTTTGTTGCATTAGTTGTAAATCGTTTCAAGAGAGAAAATTAGGCATACAACAAACGTAGTATATTTCATTTTTGAAAACAATAACCGAATTAAGATACCCTATTAAAACGCAACATTCATCTTCCAACTTATTATTAGCTCGGGATCAAAGACCGCCACCAACCACCCAAATCTGGCTATATTCCTTGTATCATACGACATATAATTACATGATCATGAATCCAATACAAGAAGAGCAACCCAAACTCGGTTTCCTAATTTCCTCCAGTTACCTTACCGTTAATTTAATTTACGAGACTCAGTCGTATCAAGTATTAATTATATTTATTCTGTTACATATTAATAAATTCAGCATTGTAATATACTGTTTATATGTTTTGAAAAATAAAATATCACATAACTATATGACCATATATACTTTATAAGAGACTATATTAGAGCGTGTTGGGGATTGAGCTTGAAAAATGCTTATTGGCTTATTAGTTTTTTCAAAAAGTTATTTTGAAAAGTCAAGATTTGGGGCTTTTGGAAAACTGTTTTTAACCCTTTCAAAAAACTAAAATAATAAAGATTTTTGTGATTACCAAACACATTTTAATAAGCCAATAAGTATTTTTCAAACTTAACCCTAACATGCTCTATATGAAACTATATGCATCCATGATGATGATCCATATATTAACGAAATTGTGTCCACCAGCCCATGTGAGATTGGCTTGGCCCATTCGAACACCAAAATAGCCCAGGTATATTCACTTTCTTTTATCTTTTTATATTGATGCTATTTTATTTGCAAAAGTAATTCCATGATAATTTTCCTCAATTCGATTAACGAATAGTTTCGTACTAGTTCAATTTATTATTAGTTTTTTTCTTTCTTTTTCTTTTTTTAATTTTATAAGGTATTTGAAAATCATTGGTGTTACAAGTTGACTTTCTAAAAATCAACTAAAACCAATTTTATATGTTTTTCATAAACAACACAAATATGAAATCACATATAGACCAGTTTTACTAATTTCATGACCAATGCAAGTATGCAACCCCATGCGATTGGTTAGTTCAACTTGAGACATATGTTTGTCTATATATAAGGTTTAAAAATGGATTGAGCATGATAAAGTTAAAGTAGGTTGAACATCTTTGAATCAATTTAAACTCACACCGACACTTTAACTTAAATACTTAATTAACATCGAATTAATCAACTATTTCTTAACATCATATACGATGTCTCTCAGCTTATACGTGTCTAATCACTATCATTTTCCTTAAATAGTTATAAGTTCGTTCATAAATCAACTTAAAAGTTTAAACCATGCATATATAGCTATAAAGTAAAGTTGCAAGAAGCTTACCAACGAAATTTGTGGTATCTTAAGCATCTAACAGAGATGAAAAGAAAGGATAATTCACTGATTGAGTATCCACTTTTCTACTTGCATTATGTTCCTTTATCTTGTTGGTTTCGTAAGTGACACTTGAATTTATTTGCTTTTGTTTCTTTTCATGGACCGACTTTAAAAATGCAAACATATCCAAAATGTATACAAGTCCTTTTAGAACAATTGGTCCCTAAAGTGTCATTGGAACATTGAACATTCTAAGTTCATTATTCACACTTTAAAGTTTAAGCCATCTTATGATATTATTTGTGCTGTTTTTCATAATATTTAAACTATATACACCATATTATGGAAGGGAACTTTATTATTATTGTTATATAGAATAAAGTATTTCTAATATAACATCGAAGGTTTAATATGTTTACATTTAGGTTATTTGTTAATGGGCTAACATCTATAGATTATATAGCACACCACCATCTTTAATTTAACACATGTACACCGTCTAGGTGCTTCGTGATGGGGTCGTAGCTCTCCCTTTCAATACTGAGTCTACATTTTAGTGGGGCGTTTTTCACCCAAACCACTTCCCAAACAATCACTTGAGCCAGTGAAAACTTGATATATATATCACTGCCTTTTTTTATAATTGTGTTTGTTTGTTTAATTTAAGTATTATTTTAATAATGTAATTAGGGAAAGCATTACGTACTTTACTAAAGTGGTTAGTAAAGCTACACTGTGACATAGCGGCGTTTTTTACTTTTTAGTAAGAGCATTACACGTTTTCAACGATGCACTCTTGCAACATACCGATGATCATTACAAAAATAATCAAACAAATCCCACCTGATAAACATATTCTTACGTGTTAAAATTTTAAACAAAGAAACATTTAGCTCACATACACCCCCTAAAAAAGGAAAAAAAGAGTGAGCCTCAAGCATATATTAATATTTTAAAAGGTACTCTCATCTTAAATATTTATTAATACATAATAGGAATTTTATTGATAAAAAAAACCATATATATAAAAAGCTATTAATAATTAAATGTTTATGCTGATTAGTAATTACATTTAAAGTTTTAAACACATCAATCATCGTACAAACATATATTCTCTCATAAAGTCACTCCCATCCATCTTTAGCTTTACCAACACACGTTAGTGTGTGTAGTTATTGTGCTTTACCTCACACTCACTTTCTTCAAATGGAGATCATACTGTACCGGGCGGTAACCGCGGTGGTGCTAGTGGTTCTCTACAGCCGTATCACGGCTGCAACATGGTGTGTGGTCAGAAGTGAAGCCTCAAGAGAGGCATTACAGGCTGCACTTGACTATGCATGCGGTGCTGGAGCCGATTGCGTGCCCATACAACCCGACGGCCTGTGTTTTCTTCCAAACACAATTCAAGCACACGCCTCGTACGCCTTTAACAGTTATTACATGCGCCGATCCATGGCTCCGGGGTCCTGTGACTTTGCTGGCACTGCCACCATTGCCAAAACTGATCCAAGTTAGTTCACTTTTTATAGTTTCATTAATATTGTTAATGCATTCATTGTTAGGTGTGAATTTTTGACATGTATTAGATAATATAAAGGAGTTGGATTGAGTTTTGCGTTGAATCGATGAATTTATTTAGCTAAATGTGTCGTGTTCATGTCAACAGGCGGGTAATATGTTTTTTATACGACCCGTTTAACCTATTTCTATTTTATTTATTTCAATGTGTTTTATGCCACAAATACAACTGATCGGGTTATTTTTGTTAAAATTTGAAACTTAGAGAAATTGACATAAGATTTTACAAGTAAAATATAAATGTTTTGTATAAATATTTACTTTTTTAAATTGTAATTTTTAAAGTATCAGCGCGCAAAAATAATTAAAAAAATTGTGTTAAATGGATCGTGTTCAATTGTTCATAGTCAACTTGCGAGTTTTATGTAGTTTTTGGTTCATTTGTTTGACATGATTTTCTAGTTCGTGTTAAATTAAACCCGTCAATTCACGAACACAAATAGTTTAGCACCCCTCTATTTTCTTTATCGTGTTCTTGAAGAAAATCAAACATTCCTTCCTTATAGTTGGCTGATGTTTGATGTTTTGCATGCTTAAAGGTTATGGATCTTGCAATTATCCGGCTTCTCCTAGGTATGTAGCCTTTGTTATCCGTTGGTTTCAAATTTAGTAAATACATGTATATTTTTTAATTACTTAGAATAATTATAATTGATTGATTATATAAGTAAGATTATTTTGATATCTTTCTTAAGTTTATTGTGGTTATTTTAAACTGAGTTATAAGTTTATCTGTTAATAATGACTAATAAGCATTGTCTATCCATCTCATAATGGGTTCAAAAGTTCACTTGACTTATAAGTTAATTTAAAGAATCATTATGTCTCTCACTAAGTATATTAATGCAATGCCGTACATTTTACATAACTAACATAGATTCAATACATAGTACTTGCATATTATGTTTTATAGATTTATAGATTATAGATGTAACTTGAGTAAGAAAAGGAATAAAGTAATGGATATGTAACGGTCTTATTTATTAAAGCTAAAGCTAAATATATAACTTTTGTGTTAGTTCTCGTAGTTATTAACTCACCCTTACCAATTTATGAAAATTTATGTGTATATTTGATAAAGAATAGATATTAAAATAAGAGTTAATAGCCATTTTCGTCCATGTGGTTTGCTACTTTCATCATTTCAGTCCAAAGTTTGAAATTTTGTCAATTTAGTCCTTATAGTTTTAAACATTAACCAATTACGCCCCCCGTCTAACGGCATCCAACTATGCCGTTAGTTTTAGGGTTATTTTTGTCTTTCTCCGGTTTATTTTTAGTTAATGGTCAGTTTCGTCCTTGTGGTTTGATACTTTTGCTACT
This sequence comes from Bidens hawaiensis, assembly GCF_021521415.1. Taxonomy (NCBI): domain Eukaryota; kingdom Viridiplantae; phylum Streptophyta; class Magnoliopsida; order Asterales; family Asteraceae; genus Bidens; species Bidens hawaiensis. The sequence continues at coordinate 242,259 of NW_027494648.1, read as the reverse complement.
TCAGTCCAAAGTTTGAAATTTATCAATTTTATGTTTAATTTATTCAGTTTTTTTTTTTTTTTTTTTTTTTGCTACTTCGGTCCGTGATGGAATTCACTGGTAAAGTAGTCAGGGTAATTCCCTAAAACCGAACTATACCGAAAAAACTAAAATCGTTTCTCTGATTAATACATAATAATTAGGGTTTGAGATTAACATATCGAAGCAAACATCTGGGTCGAAATCAACACCAAGAGGTCGGATATCCCGCATTTCCATGTTTGCTCAAGCAATCGATGCACTAAATCGCATGTGTGTTCTTCAAATCGTGATATTATTCTTGAATTCGTCGAATTCAACCCTAGAATTGTAGTCGATATGAAGAATTCAAGAACAACACCACGATTTGAAGAACACACATGCGATCTAGTGTATCGATTTCTTAAGCAAACATGGAAATGCGGGATATTTGACCTCCTGATGTTGATTTCGACCAAGATGTTTGCCACGATATGTTAATCTCTAAATCGTAACTATTATGCATTAACCAAATAAATGATTTTTGTTTTATCGGTATAGTACATTTTAGGGAATTACCTTGACCATTTTACCAATGAATTCCACCATGGGGGAGAGTTTAGAAAATGTCTAGAAACTAAATACGAGGGGGTATGATTATTGTTATCGACAGAGTAAACGTAAACCTATTTTGATCGATGCTTGATGGTTTTGGGCTTGGAATATGCTCTTAAGGGCTATAGACAAAAAATAAATAAAATATAAAAAATCTGAATAAATTAAACATAAAATTGAAAATTTTCAAACTTTGGACTGAAGTAGCAAAAGTATCGAACTACAAGGACGAAACTAACAATTAACTAAAAATAAACAAGAGAAAGACAAAAATACCCCTTAAACTAATGACAAAGTTGGATGCCGTTAGACGAGATGACGTAATTGGCTAATGTTTAAAACTAAAAGGATTAAATTGACAAAATTTTAAACTTTAGACTGAAGTGACGAAAGTAACAAACCACATAGACGAAAATAGACATTAACTCTTAAAATAAAGATTAATTATCTAAGATTTACTTTTATAAAAGGGAGAGGAAAATTAATTTACAAATTACAGATAATATTTCTCGAAAGTAATGATTGCTTCATTTTCTTTTCTTTTACTTTCCCGTGAAAAACGAAAATAAAATAATTAAAGAATTGAAGTAAGGTGAGGATTCGGGTGGCGATAAATGATAGTGTTGGGCGCAAGGGCCCACATTATCTTTGACTAGTCAAATTATATTTTGTGGAATGTTCTTTTTTATGAGTTTATCTTTATGGTTAGATCGGAAACCATTATTGCCCTCTATATAAGTTTGTGTATTTCAGAAAAGAGTTTGAACCACCCACAATACAATACTTAGGTGAGTCTTATGGTAACGAAATGTTAGCCGTTTAATTGGTCTGTTTTAAATAAACCAAAACAATAAAAAATACAGACATATAACTAAAGAAAAAAGTGAAAACATATTATAATAATGATTAAATTGTCCTTTAAAATTGTTTATGGTGTATAAGGCTAGTTTATTATGCTTTTATCTAAAAACGAATTTTTACATGTGATAAGATCTTAAAACATATTTTGGTTTGATTTGACTACTTGCATTGTTGTTTATAAAGTCATAGATCCAATATATAAATTATATGCATACAAACGTTTAGCACTGTATTTATAATGTCCTTGTGTTGATAGCACGGCGGGAGGCATCATTATTCCTGGAGGAGGTGCAACCACAACAGGAGGAGGTGCAACCACGACATTTGTCAATCCGGCTTCAAATATCACACCTCCGCCACCAACCACCTCTACACCGCTATTTGCAAGTGGTGGGGGGCTAAATCCGTTTGGCATGGTACCTACATTAGCCACCCCGTCAAATGCTAGAGCTTTGTTTGAATTATCTATTTACAGATATCAGTTTTCAAGCATAATATTCTTAGTCTTAACCCTGTGGAAGTTTTTGTAGCATAATTTGTTCTACAAGTTAAAGATTTAGGATAATTTGTTCTACAAGTTAAAGATTTAGGACCATTTTGTTGTAAGTTATGCAATTACATTTTCGTCACATGTATTTTAAGGTACCTATTAATTTGTTATTATGGTGTTGATGGGTTTTATCATTCTTGCAAGTTCATTTACGATTCTATTGATTGTTTTGTAAAAGTATATTGCTATATGTTGATATGTTATTTGATTCATGATATGATTATTATATAACTTTAATACATACCTTATCATTTAATAAATAGGGATCAATGAATAAGTAAAGTGTGAATTCAATATTCATATACAATCTACATATTACAAGCTAAGAATAGGGGTTGTGATGCCAAGAAACAAAGGATGAGATATAGGTACTAAAAAGCACTTCTATACTCAGAAGAATGCATAAAACGATAATGTGTTGATAAATTACATAATTGTGTGGTGGAGGTGGTAGCGGTTATCATTGATCAGGTACTACGGGTACACACAGCAACACCACCGCCGCCACCAATATTTCCTTTCTCGGGTTCCATTTCCCGGTTGTTATACCCGCAACAAAAAGCAAAATATAGTTGTTACAAACAGCCAATACCCCCGTTTAATGCCATTTAATAGTTGATTTGTGATGATTATACATTATTTCTTTAAAATAAAAGTGCTAAACACTACATAAGTATATGAATATTTAAACTAAAGTTTGTGGTAAATAACCAAATTTTCAAAAATCTAAGCGCTAAACATGTTTACTTTAAATTACTCATGCTTTATATTGACTTGTATATTTGAAATTAGTTGTTTGATACTTAAATTAACGTCTCCAAATTGTGAATAATAAAGTTTACCTAGTTCACGTTTATAATAAAGTAGACATTTCTGTTCTCAGTTATAATAATGAAACCAACAAGTAGTTTTGACGAGCCTTTTCTTTATCCATGTCAATATAATCCTTGTATACGAACCAATGTATAGATTAAAGAAACAAAGTCAAAATTTTAAAGAAATAGTGCATTAACAAAATTTGGAGAAATAACTATTTTTATAATGAGATAAATAATTAATAGTTTTTCGGTTTGCACCACTCAGTGTTGAGAGCTGATAACGACTCAACGAGTTAAGAAGTGTGTAACATGAAGCGATGGTAAACAAAATATTGATACCCAAAGTGGTATGATTGAAATATGACCTGAAAGAAATGTGTAAAAGTAGTCCCAGAAAAATGGACGAATAAACTTTGAAAATATTTTTAAGCAGTCTAGATGGCTTAAAAATACGAGGTTACGCGCTAGTCACATGACACGAATGTTAGAACAAATTTAACAAGGCAGCTCTGCATGGCTAGAGCTCGAAATTGAAGAACGCGCTTATGATCAAGCCAACAAGCCGAGCCATAAATCGAGCCGAGCTTGGGTCGATCTTGGCTCAGTTTGTTTCAAATCAAGTTTTTTTAGCTAGTTTTATTCGAGCTTTTATACAGCGAGTCATGAGCCCGAGCTTCGAGCCACAGGCTTTTTGAACATCGCCCATCAATTAATTTCGTATAGTAAGACCAACATTAGTCATAACGCCGAAACGCCACCAACCCTCCCCTTTAATTGGTCGATCTTCACCCATTGGCCCCACTTTCTATTCCTTTAGCGTTATGTACATAAAGTTGGGTGGCTATTTGAGCCCCGAAAACGCTATGGGGCAGTGTTCTCTAACGTTTTATGTCATAACACTTCCCAAAAACTCTCCGTTTCGCTTGGTCTAACAACGGTCAAACTGCTAACCCTATAGTATTAAATATTTCGAGGCACGGGATCGATAAAACACCCTTTCATTTGTACATAGGACTGTAATCGAGTCGAGTCGAGCCAGGGCGTGCTCGAGCTCGAGCTCGGCTCGTTTTCTTTATCGAGCTGAAAAACCGAGCTCAAGCTCGGCTCGTTTAAAGCTCGAGCCAAGCTCAAACTCGTCGAGTCGGGCTCCTTTAATTTTTTATTATTGTTTTATTTTACGAAATTTGATATATAAAAGACAAAAATTATAATTTTAACACATATATTATATAAAAATCATAAACTAGAGAATTTATAACTTTACGTGTTTTATTATAAGGTTTTAGGAATCAAGTGACATAATATATGTATACTTTTTATTTATTTCTTTCTTGGTATGCTATTAATATATAAAGATATTAAAATTTAGGATTTAATATAAACGAGCTAACAAATCGAGCTGGCCTGACTGAGCTTGGCTCATCTAGAAATCAAGTCGAGTCAAGCCAAACTCATTTAGAATTAATCTATTTTCGAGAGAGCCGCGAGCCACATAGTTTTTAATCAGCCATACGTATATGATAGAATCGAATATAGGGGCAAGGGGTATTATCGTAAAATTATTCCCATGTGAAAACTTGACCTATAGTCAATACATCCATCACACTCAACGAAAGTCGCTGCTCAACCAAAACCCCAAATCCACTATTTATTCTCTTCTTTTACGTTACTCACCAAAACAAAACCCGACCCGACCCGCTTACAGCTTTTGCATCAATCTAGCTGATCTGTTGGAGTATTTAACCAATTGACCTCATTTCCTCAGTGCATTTGATCTCACTGAGAAGAACAAGATGAATATATTCAGATTAGCAGGTGACATGACGCATTTGGCCAGTGTTCTAGTGTTGCTGCTCAAAATTCACACCATCAAATCATGCGCTGGTACACTAATTAACCGTTTCATTAGTTATTATTATTAACATCATCCAGTTTGTTCAATTAGGGTTTTGAGTTCACGAGTAGTTAATTTGTCAGTGTATGTGATTGATTGTTTAGGTTGTTATATTGATTGATAAAGTTACTGATTTATGAAGAATTGAAGTGAATTTTGTTCAGTGTTTTGGTGTGTAGAAAGTAGCGGTGTGAACGAGTATCGCCAGCTTGTAAGCTACTCGAGATCGGCTTGTTAGGAAGCTTAATCGAGCCGAGCTTAAACAAGCTGAGCCTTAAAATTCACTTGTTTGATAAACGAGCCCGACCGTTAGCTTCACTTATTGAGCTCTAACCAGCTCGCGAACTTAAATGAGCCAATTATTTATATCAATTTTATTTAATATATTAATTATATATTTATATTGTGTATAAAATTATAATAAAAATAAATTAATAGTATTCACAATGTTACATATAAATAATATAATTAGAAAAAAAATACAAAACAGCTAAAGTTATATAGAAATTAACGAGCCAAGCTCGAACTCCCACACTCATAAGTTAAAATGAGCCGAGCTCGAGCTTCGTGAGGTAAAATGAGCCGAGCTCTCACTCTCGTAAGTTAAAATGAGCCAACCTTGAGCTCGAGATCTCGTAAGTTAAAAAATAAGCTGAGCTTGAGCTTGGATTGGCTTGTTTGCACCCCCAGTAGAATCTAAATAAGCGTACTAGGTTCAGCTTCTCATGCCCTAAAAACAAATGAGACATTGGTGATTTGGTTTGTCATTCAATGACTTTTGTAACATTTATAAACTTGTAGGCTGAATACTTTACTATTTACACTATGGACTATTGAGATCATAGGGCCATGCAACTGGGTTTGATCTTTTGTTACTTGTGTTACATGCAGGAGTATCATTGAAAACTCAAGAGCTCTATGCACTGGTGTTTGCTACTCGCTACTTGGATATATTTACTGATTTCATTTCAGTATACAACACTATCATGAAATTAATCTTTTTAGGTAGCTCGTTTTCTATTGTATGGTACATTAGACGTCACAGGGTCGTTCGTAGATCCTATGATAAAGATCAAGACACCTTTCGCCATTATTTCCTGGTGCTGCCTTGTTTGCTTTTGGCCTTGTTAATTCACGAGAAGTTTACTTTCAGAGAGGTATAAATACCTTGCTATTCGTACTTTACTTATTATCTTCCACATAACCTAAATAAGCCACCGTATAAACAGTGTTCTGTCCATTGATGCCGACTAGTGACTAGGGGTGTAGCCGAGCTCAAGCTTTACTCGTTTAGAGCTTTATTGTTCGGAGCTCGAGCTAGGCTCATTTGCACCCCTAATCGGGACCCTTGGTTATGCCGAGTCAATTTGTTTTTAGTTTTTATAATTTTATAATGTGTTTTATGCAGATATTGTGGACATTTTCTATATATTTGGAAGCCGTCGCGATACTTCCGCAGCTGGTCTTGCTTCAAAGAACAAGAAATATTGATAACTTGACTGGTCAATACGTTTTTCTTCTTGGGTAATACACTTCTGTAATACTTTTTAAATCTGTTTGTTGTAGTTACCAGTGGGGATTTTGACCCATAATACAGTTCGGTATCTATGGGCCGATTCCAGTTAATGGGCAAAAGTTATAGTTATCTGAAATGGATGCGATAAAGAGAATGAAGGTCACACAGAGTGTATTTTTGATGCAAAAGAGTACAAAGGTTAACTAAGATTATACTGTAACAGTACAACTTTTGCAACCACGCACACATACATGATACATATGTATAATTTTGGAGACAAGTGTCTCTCCAAATTATATATGTGTGTGGTTACAAAGGGGTATTATTGTAGTTATAATCGAACTTTTCGAATAAAAGGTTCTATATTTTTTTGTATTAATATAGATAACTATTTTTTAGTCCATTAACTATTTGGAAATTTTATACATCAATCCAAGTTGCGTTATAGGTTCAGATATCGGTGCATAGTACATTCTTTATTTGTAAGATTTAATGTTGGATATAAACTGATTTTTATTGGCATTCGGCAGAGCATACCGAGCTTTATACCTTTTGAACTGGATCTACCGTTACATGACTGAACCACATTATGTCCATTGGATCGGTATGTTCTTCATTCTATCTTTAAATTACTCAAAATTTGCCTTAAATACTCCCTTAATATTATTTTTTTTGGTGTTGTAGCGTGGATAGCAGGGGTAATTCAGACATTGCTATATGTTGATTTCTTCTATTACTACTTTGAAAGGTAAATGATACTTGTTTTGTTAATTTTGATGTGGCAATTTTGACCAGTTAACTCATAAACTGGTTGATCTGGGCTGTGATGGATCTCAAATGGGAGAAATAAAAGAAACTTATTATAAGGAAACAACTCAACAAGTCAAACGTGTTGAATGGGTTGAAAGTCACAGAAGTCTATTTTTAATTCATACTATATCTTAATATTTTTATATGATAAGATATAGTTTTTTATTGTAATAAATTTGTACCATTCATTAGGGCTGCCAAACTGGTTGTGCTTGTGGGTTGAACCCAACACAAACCTGAAATTGTGTCAGCCGCATGAACTTGAACACACAACCTGTGTATTCGTGGATTGACACAAACGTGGCCCGTTAACTCTAGACAAGTGGTATTTTTTATTTTATTTTATTTTTTTGCATACTAATACTTTGGATTTACATACTTCTTTTCTTTCTCATAGCAATTGTGTTTAAGTTATGCAAATTTATTTTGAAATTTTAAATTTTGCCATACAAAATACACAATTTTAAAAATTATATAAAAATGGGTTAACAGGTCAATCCACGTACATATTTGGCTTAAACCTGTTTAACAAACCCAAACCCGCAAATTTCATATTATGTTCGCTCACGTGTTAGTACTTCGACTCTAAATTCTACCTCTTTACCTTGACTTGCACGAAAAGTAGCCCGTCCATTTTTATACGTCTGGCTGTCGTAATACCCATTTGATGTGACTGTCGATGATATTTTATGTGATGTTGACCAGTCGTTGACTTTTTTTATGAATGCAGCTGGAAGAACAATGCAAGGCTCCAGTTACCTGCTTAAACCTTGTTTTTTTTTTTTTGAAATGATACTGCCGGGTGAGAGGGTTCATGTATGCTGCTTATAGGGTCGTATGAAGATTTCGGCTCTTTTAGTTTTGTTATTAATGTCCGTTTGGTTGTTATATACAGTTTTCGCTTTATGCGGACCGAAAATATCATATATTGAACATATATAATGTAAAAGCATTCTATTAACTAGAGGTTATTGGTTAAACTTTATGGTTAGATGGGATTAAATGGATTAAAGATGGAAGTTTTTAGGGTGTCTTCTTTAATGTTACTAAATTTAAGATATCTTTTAATGGGCAATGATTAGTTTTTAACAGTCTTATGACCGTTGGACGTTGGGAAGGCTTCGAGGAGTACTCACCCGAGGCATATTTTTTCCGGTACCAAGGGGATAGGGTACCATTCCCCTCGGTCACAGCTGCCTCATGTGCTCTGTGCACGCTAAAGGGGTGTCCTAAAATACTCATCACATTTTTCACTTATTGCTTGAAAGACCAAAATGATGGAAAAGTATAAATTATTTCCTGATAACTGAAAATTTTAAATTTAAACCCAATCGAAGATGTTTAAGCACAAATCTTAGGTTATCAACTGACTATAGCCACAAAACCGCTAACCGAATCGTAGTATAACCAAAACAGGAGGCTTCGGTTTTGGTTCAGTTTGGGTCCAAAATCTGACCCATACACACCTCTAGCATAATATAGGTGTTAGCGACCGTTATTAATAACATTATACATCCTTGGTGGTACAACGTATCTTGATTGTGTTGCATGTTTTCCTAAGAGAGGAAAACAAATAGATAGAAAGTTGTGTGTTGTACCTGCCTATACTGATCAAGTATGAAATGCAGTAAAGTGATTATATTCATCTTTTTCTGCTACTTATTTTATCTATTGGTAAAACATGTAGCACAATCGAGCAGTGGACTATTGTATTATATTGTTAACATCAGTCGCTGGTCTATTAAGGTTCAAACAACATGTACACGCTTCTTCTTCACCTACCAAATTTAGATAATAAGTGAATACTATACATCAATACAACATTTCTAGGGCAAAACCTTAGAAATGCATGTTGGTTGGATGATTACATGTGTATAGCAAAACATGTGGCTTGTATTTTTGTCTCGCCATTCTTGCTATTTTTATATGGTACGTTGAGAATATCTACATACGAACAACATGCGATTGGTAAGTCACCCGTAAGGGTCGTGGGATACTACTATCCTAAGATGACTCTAATAACACAAAATTGGGCATGCCTTTTGTAATTCTAGTCATGAATGTGCGTTCGAATGTATTGCGTGCCCACCTTTAACTAACACATATCACACCCTTTGAAATGGCCAAAATATGAAGCTGATCTTTCAGTAGTATAGTGCATCCAATAGAATATTAAAGTTCTACAGCCACACACCAATAAAAACTATCCGATAGTCATCAACATTTCCAAAGCATCCCTTAACAAGACAGTAGTTCGTAAAAATTCACCATCACTCAAATGAGTATCTGACCTTGACACTACAAACCAACCATAAGCAACTATTAGACCGTCCGCAGTGGCAAGTTATCCAGACGTTTTGACCCGCGGCGGCGTTTTGGATGGCATTGTGGGGTGCAATATTTTGTATGTAACGTTGGTGATGACTCGACTCACATTTTGAGGGTTTTGTGAGAGAGGGGGAGGAGAGAGATGCGTTTTGGATATTTTCCCACTACACCCATTTTTTGTAAAATGTTCAAAAGCTAACCAGGCGCCACGTAACGCAAAATGCCCGGATGTCCCTAGTTTTGACTATGCATGGTCTTACTTTTGTGATCATGAAACAAATATGTTATTATTCTAGTTAATCGATCACCACTCCCACTAACCATGCATCTCATTATATTACTTTTAAGGACTTTATTTTGTCGATCCTCAAAAAAATTAAATTTTCAACATTAAATTGGAAAAAAGAGTTCTCATACTCCAATAATTGTTTCCATATCAAATAATGAGACTCGAATAATACATGAATATAAAACCCATATTTGAATTATCTTTTGTCTTCCAATTTGTACATGTGACTATAAACTAAATAAAGTTCATTTATCTCATGACTATATGACTATATATGTAACTGTACAATAATTTCCAAACTTCATAATTACGGTACCCTGGTGACTTTCTTTAGTGAAGATCGCCGGTCTGAGTCTTATTCGTGACAAAAATATTGTACGTGAGCCAATGGTTTAATAGTGGGCATTCTGATGGTAGGTTTCCCCTAGAACTTGTGATGGACTGTGTCAACAACGATGACTACGATCGCAGGACGTGGATGACCTTTTGCCAATAAATGCACCTGGGTGGTCGGATCGTGTCACTAGGAATAATCCAATCACATCTAACCATGGACGAGCAAATGGTCTCGAGTATTAATACTGAAACACTATTTTCGGTATCGATACCAAGTTTAAAAAAAAATCAGGATGTTATTTACCAAATGTGGGATGGCAATGAAACCCGAAACCCGACATAAATGGGACGGGTACTACCCGACCCGTTATGGTTTGGGAATAATTTTGAAATTTTTCGCGGGTTTGGGACGGGTTTGGGATTTCTAATATACCCGATTACCCGACCCGATTACGCAATAACATAGACCCATTTACCCGATGTTCCCTATATAGCTTATTATATTATACATATACTATATTCCAAATATCTTATTTGTCAAAACTTGTTTGTGTCAATTATTGGAGATATTTAACCTTTATGGCAACCATCTTTGTAATCGATTAGTTATATTTTGTCAAAACCCCGGTAGAAACCCTACGGGTTTTGAGCCGGGTATACTCGGCGAGTATTTTGTCAAAACCCGATAGAAAACCCGAAACCCGACGGGCAATTACCCGATTAAAACCCGACGGGTTTGGGATGGACTTTTATAACCGGGTATGAGTTTGGGAATACCTAAACCCAACCCAAACCCGATCAATTGCCATCCCTAACCAAATGTTTGCCTATTATACCCGTACTGAAGCAAGCATTTTTAGTATTGCTATCGACACCAAGATTTTGACAAATTCAGAATTTTAATTCGAGATCAGTACCTGTCGGTTAACTCACAAATTAAACACTCTCACGTGACCGTGGAAACCAAAGCACAAAAACAATCATGCCAGAACACGACGTAACCACGTGACTGGCTTCCACGAGGAAGACGATCCCACTAACCCCCAATTCTCACATCTGTCAAACAAACACACCTCCACTGTGTGTAACTGTAACCGTAACCAAACCCTAACAAGCCACACCAAATCGATCAATCGAACCAACAATATGGTGAACAAACGAGTTCCAGAGTGGCTCAACAGCTCGATGTGGTCGTCTCCGTCCACCACAACTCCTCCACCTCTCAAACCTCAATCGTCATCTCAATCTCCGTCGAACGACGATCGCACCGGTACTAATCACACTTCCGTGAGTAGTGCTTCTAATTCTAATGCGTCTGTGAAAGAACCGCGTGAATCGCCTCCGTCTCCTGGTGTAATTAGAACGAAACCGCCGGCTGGACCGGTTTCCAGACCGGAGGTTAGAGATCCGGTGGTGAGCAGTGGTAGTAGTGATAATGAGATTAGTCCGCGCGAAGATGCGTCTCGTCAGGCGCAGCTGTTACAGGAGGTTAGAAATTGTTTATATATGCAGTTATTATTATTATTTGATGTAATTGCAGTTAGGTTAGGTTTATTTTGTTGTTGTTGTTGAGGGTGAATAATTGACTGAACATTAGTTGGGTGTTATATATATGCAGTAATAATTGAAATGTCGGTTTTGTATTGTTGTTTGATGCAGTTGCGGTTATGTTAGGTTTAGTTTGTTTTGTTGTCGTTGAGATTGAATAGTTAAGAGAACATTAATTGTGTGTTATTGTAATTTAAGTGTGACTGTGTTGAAATTATGAAGGAATAAGAGAATTCAGGAGGTATCGAAATTGTTTACATACGCAGTTATAATCAAAACGACGGTTCTATATTATTATTTGATGCAGTTGCAGTTATTTTTGGTTTTTTCTGTTTACTTCTTGTTGTGATTGAATAATGAAGAGACATCTGTTGTGTGATATGGTAATTTAAGTGTGATTGTGTTAAAACTTAAAATTATGGAGCGAGAGAATTCGGGAGGTTAGAAATTGTTTACATATGCAATTATAGTTAAAATCTCCGTTCTATGTTATTATTTGATGAATTGAAGTTATGTTAGTTTTATTTTGCTTTGTTAATGCTGAGATTGAATAATTGAGAGTACATTAATTGTGTGTTATTGTAATTTGAGTGTGATTGTGTTGGAATTATGAAGGAATAAGAGAATTTAGTGATGGTAACGCGCGAATCTATTGAATAAGCTGTTAATTTAGTTTGGTTGTTGAGATTGAATAATTGACAGCCATTAGTTGGTTGTTATTGTAATTTAAATGTGATTGTGTTGTAGTTACGAAGGAACAAGAGATTAGTAATGGTAACATACAAATCTGTTGAATTAGCAGCTAATTTAGCTGATTTGTTTACTTCTGTAATGTAGCTTTCAAGGAAAACTATAAATACGGGAGAGCTGCAAAGGCTTGTTTCACTTGGTATTCCAGATGGTGGTGGTATTCGTTCTACTGTGTGGAAGGTTCGACTCAACTTATATCTTTGTTATGTTGATGAAATGAGCTTCAGTTTCATTTAACTTTATTGAAACGATAATTTCTGTTGAAGATCTTATTAAAAAAGGAGAATTTTGGATGTCATGAAAGCGATTGTCTGTAGATGTTGTGCTTCACAGAATTTTTAACATTTTCCATTTATTGTTGCGTGTTGTTTAAATTGTAACATGTTCACGTATACAGCTGTTGTTAGGATATCTCCCCAGAGACAAGGCGCTTTGGCCATCAGAATTGGCCAAGAAAAGGTCTCAGTACAAGAATTTTAAAGAGGATATATTGAAGAATCCAGTAAGTGTCAGTTAAAAGACTTTATTTCATGATTGTTTTGTGTTATATATGAGCAATAAGTACATAACTAAATATAGGGATTAGTCATTGACCATTGAATTTGTATTTGCTTTTCAAAGTTTTATTTGTTTGCTTCAAATTCGGGATTATTAATATCTGTGGCTAGCCAGTCAGAAATCACTAGGAAAATGGAAGAGTCTACATCTTCTCAAAATGGTGAAGACAAGGGTTTACTCCCAAGGTCAGAGATACCTGAGGGGGAGCATCCTCTGAGTCTAGGGGAAACAAGTGTCTGGAATCAATTCTTTCAGGTATGAGCTTCAGCAATATGTGTTTTATGCAGTTATTGTTATTTCTAATTCTTGTGTAAAAGCATCTGCAATTCTTTATATGCCAGTAAATCAGTGATTTTGCACATTTTAAATGTTAAGTGTTAAACTTGATATGTTATGCTGTTCGCTGATGTAATGCTCATTACCTCTAATGGTATGAGAACATTGCAAAGGATCTAAATGCTTTTGCATAGAGATTATATGTTAATATTCTGCATTTTTCTGCCTGCTGCTATGTTGCATGTAGGGAACTGTCCTTAGGCTTACTCCACCAAAGATATATATATCTATAGATTATAATTACTTGTTCAGAAAGCATTTAAACATTATGCTTCTTATTAACGGTAATGAGAGCTACGTTTTTTTTGTTCAAATATGACATTATAGAATTTATGACAATATTCTGATATTTAAGCTTATAATTAAGCTTCTTTACTTGAATGATATTGAGTAAATATAATCTAAATTTATCAGGCAGATATGAGTGTCAATTATGATTTCCACACTTAATTATAATCTAAATTTATTAGGAAGTTGATTTAGAAGGTTTTATGCATTTATATATTGTAATACACATGAGGTGACTTGCGATTTGTTCAGCCTATATTCTTTTAAGCTAGTTTTTTAAGTTTTATTTGACATGTTAAGATAAAAGCATAATCTAAACCAGCCCATTACAAGTAACTGGGTCAACACGGTTATATCTAATCATCCGACTGATGAATTCACTTGTGTTAAATGTTAATTGTAGGATACCGAGATCATTGAACAGATAGACCGTGATGTGAAGCGTACACACCCAGACATGCATTTTTTCTCTGGTGACTCGGCTGCTGCACAAGCTAATCAGGTAACCTATCGAATCTTTCACATTTTTGTGTTGTGTTTATCTCAAACGGGTTAAATGAAAGAGAACCATGTTAAACAGTTGAAAGTAGCCTGAAGTCTATTTTCTAGGTTTGTGAACAAACGGAATGTTCAGTGAACAGTTTGTGAACCGTTTGGCGGAAAGTTCATTTATGTTCGTCTATTTAATAAATGAAAGAGCATAAACAACAAATTTTGTTCATATAGTTGAACGAAGGAACATGGACACATGTCTTGTTTCTTTATTTGTGTTTGGGAGTGTTCATCTATTTAAGTTTGTTGAAGTTCATTCATCTACATTCATATATGTTCGTTAGTTTATGCTTGTCCATGCACGTTCGTTAATATACTTGTTTAAACTTTTTTGGCCCACTATAACTTAGTTTAGTTTTAATAATTTTTATGCGGTGATGCCCAATACATTGTTCTACACACTACTTTAACTGGTTTTAGCTCAGTCATGTTTGTTCATCTATGTTCATTTATGTTCGTACGTGAACCGTTCATTGATACTGTTAACGAACGAACATAAACGAACACGAACATGTTCATTTCATTAACGAACCAACATGAAAAAGAAAACCTGTTCGTGTTTGATCGGCTATTCAGTTAAAGTTGAACAAATACGAACATGCTATGTTTGTGTCCATTTGGATCATCTACAAGGCTACTACTATATTCATCACATACAACCTTGCACCTATTGTTTTATTCGAAGGTTGAGATTGATATCGTAATAATAATATTTTTACAGTAATAATGAACGCATTACTTAATAAAATATTAAAAACCGACAACCGACCCAGAAATTTCTTGACCCATATATTGTCCCGTACTTTCAGGAAGCTTTGAAAAATATTCTGATTATATATGCAAAGCTGAACCCGGGTATAAGATATGTTCAAGGAATGAATGAAATCTTGGCTCCTTTATTCTATGTTTTCAAGAATGACCCCAACGAGGACTTTGTGGTAAGTATACTGTATGCGCGTGTATTTTCCGTTCCATTTTTAAAAGTTCACCTTTATTTCTAAATATAAAACTTATGCAGGCAAATGCTGAAGCAGACACTTTCTTTTGTTTTGTGGAATTATTAAGCGGTTGTAGAGATAATTTCTGTAAGCAACTTGATAATAGTGTCGTTGGCATTCGTTCAACCATTACAAAGATGTCACAGCTCTTGAAACATCATGATGAAGAGCTATGGCGACATCTCGAACTCACAACTAAAGTAAGTAACTTTCATAATTCTCGGTTATTTGAAACTAGGGTGTAAGCGAGCTCGAGCCCAGATATATTATTTATTAATTATATATATATATGCGCACATATATATATTATGTATACTTAATTACATATAATTGTACTTTTTGTACGTATCATAATGTATATTATTTATTTATTTTGTAATGACAGGTGAATCCACAGTTCTATGCATTTAGATGGATCACACTTCTGTTGACCCAAGAATTCAATTTTGCTGACATTCTTCACATATGGGACACACTCTTAAGTGACCCAGAAGGTCCTCAGGTTAGTAATGCACTGTTTTTGGCCCACTTGTGTAAAACTGGCTTACATTTATTGATGATGGGCCAAGTGAATTAAATAAATTAAATATGTTTCTTGTTGGAGACATGTTCTGATGGTTTGATGTAATAATCTCCTATTAAAAATGGGATTTAATATAGTATCGCATATATGTGAAATTCAAAATGATTGACACGAAAAAGTTTGTTGGTCAGCCCAGCTGTTTTTACCTGCCTAAAAATATTACCCATCTTGGGAACACATATTTAGTGGTGTTAAATGGGCCGTGCTCACAGGTTGATAGGTGGGACCGCATGAACCCAAGAATCGTGTCAGACACATGAACTCGATCACGACATGTATATTCTTTGGTTGACATGAACACGGAACGGTTAACATGGTTTCTTGTTTTGGTTATTTGCATTTTAATATCACAAATTTGCAACTAAAGATACAAATGTAATACAAAAGAGTTACATTTAAATTTTAAATAGTAAAACATAATTCTCATGTCTCTTTCATCTTCTAAATTTTGGGATAGGATACCCAATTAGTTTTAAGTTTTGGCATAAAACATATTTAATTTATGAGAAACGATTCAGCCGGGTTGGACCTGAAAGTAACCTGAAGGTGTGAAGATTTATAAATGTGGAAAATTGCAGGAAACGTTGCTACGGGTATGCTGTGCAATGCTGATTATCGTTCGGAGACGTTTACTGGCAGGGGATTTCACTGCTAATCTAAAGTTGCTCCAAAGTTATCCGTCAACAAATATCAGTCATTTGCTTTATGTTGCCAACAAACTACGTTCTTGATTATATTATTGCATAATCCATGTTCTGTACATCTGTTAATAAGTATTAGCAGAGGAATTTTCGTATTTTATCACACGATTAATCTGGGACAAAGTTGGGTTGTTTTTTTTTTATTTGTCAGTTGACTTGAGCTGTAAGTTTGTTATATTAAGCGGTACATGTCATGTGTTTGATTTTGATACTTTGTATTGTATTTGTATGCATATCCTAATCCATTTTGACAAATTATTTTACTACAACTTCTGATCGTGTTGGAATTTATTGATTGAGCAACAAAAACACTTGCAATAATCACGGAGTCTCATTTAATATTATTAAGAACGAAAACCACATCAAACACAATCACTCTACACCTCTTCAACTCATTCATAATAATACTCAAAAACATAACTCTGTAACTCCATTATCTTTTCTCTTTCTTGACTATCTCAAATAGTTAGTTAGGATGATACAATAACTATGTGTGGTGTAATGTGACATTCTTAATACAAACTAGTAAAACAATGAAATTCCATGCTGCTTTCTCCCGTCCAAGAAGTGTTTCATGCTCGGTAAGTTTTGTAATCACCCCTGTCACATCAACCATAAATAACACTTAACAATTACATCTATACCAAATTCTTTTTTCAGAAAACTGAATTGTTCATATTTGTTCTCACAATAATGTGTTCAGCCCTAAATATATAACATCACTTTTAATTCAGTTGCACGAGTCAGTTTGGCTCGAAGAAAACACTTATCGGCTGATTATAAATAAATAATTTGGGTTAAATATGATCATGAAAAAATATATATTTACGAAAAATATAATGTTGTAACATTGAATACTAATGCGACTTTTCAACCTCTATCCTTCTTAAACTAAGCTTTTTAGTTTTACCCGTTTGATTCATTAGATATAAGCATAACCATACCCAAACCCAAATCAACCCCGCAACGAAGGTAAATAAGTAGAAATTTACACTTTTTGTCATATATACACACATAGTATGTGTGTATATATAATATATTATATTACAAGATATATAAAAAAAGAGCATACCTCAGATTCTATGGTAAATGTTAACAAACCCATCTTCATGGCAGCTTGACATTGTCATTTTCGCTTGCAAAGATATAAAACAACCGATTAAACCTTTAACCATATCCAACTAACACTATTCATCACTAATAGAGGTCACATTCGTCATTTCCCTCTCCAGCCGACTTTCCAATATCTCCATCATATTATCAGGCGGGCATCTATCATCAGGATTCGACCCAGATACTTGACAAAAACACTCGGGCCAAGAATTAGTATAAAAAGATTCGGGCGGAACTCGCTTATGGGGCCCACCATAGTTTGTTTTCATCATCACACGCCTAACCGCCTCTTCAAAACCATCAATATGGCCCGCTTCACGTTTTATAAAAACAGGGGCTAACCCTTTTCGGTCAGGCCGGATATTGGTCCGGAACCCATAGTAGAGGCGGTGGCCCAAAAGGTTATTGGCAAAGTTGCTTGGCCCGTCATATGTTGGCATGAAAATGTCTGATAAAAGACAAACCATGTAGTCAACAGCTGAGCCCGTTAAGCCTTGTGTGTTGTCGGTGAAGTCAACAGATGAGTCAACAGTGCTGTGGTTCTCGAGCAGTGGGAACATGGCACGGAACGGTTTCATGAACCGCTCACCACCAAATAAGTCACCTGCTGCAAGGTATATTCGGGTCGAGTTGTCAAATCCCATTGCACGTAAAACGAGACCAACCTGCGAAAGCAGATGCAAAATGTGGATATATAATAGATATATGAAACAAACATTTAGGGGTGCTAAATGGGTCGTGTTCACGGGTTGGCGGATCCAACTCGACACGAGCCCAAAAATCATGTCAAACATATGAACCCGAACAGGTTGACACAACATGGCACGTTTAATCCAACTTTATTTTTTTTTATTTTTTCAGCATATTAATACTTTGAAGTTGAAATTTGCATTTTTACAATAAAAGTTAAAAATGTATAAAAGGTCATTGCAGTTTAATTTTAAAATCTTATGACAATTTCCGTTTTAAGTTTTAAAATTTGTAGAAGCAGCTCAACCAATTTAATTTATAACATAAAACACATTCTAAAAAAATAACACTAAGAAATAAACGGGTCGACAGACATACTCCAAAAAATCATTGTTTTTTTTATAAAAAGTGATTTAGGGTTTTTTTATGTAGACTTGATTACACTTTAAATGACTTTTAACCAGCTCCTTTTAGTTAAATCATTTAGCATAACCAATTTGCCCGTTAAAGATAAAACATAAAAAAACATGCCCAGTATCCACATTTTATAAAATTGTAGGGAAATAAGAAACAAATTGTACCTCTTCTGGAGTTAAAGGACATTTTCCAATAGCCCTTCTTTCATTATAAACAAGTTTCTTGTCAGCAAAGTTTTCCTTTCGGTATTTCATTAATATCTTTTGTTCACGGGGAGAAAATATGTCAAAACACCTGAAAAATAAACAAAGCAATATTATTATACATCAATATGGGTTCTTGAGGAATGGATCATTTGGTACAGGGCTGGGTTGGGTCCACACGGGTTGAGCACACAAGCATATAATTTTGTTTCGTTTTATGAACGCTTAATAAATTTATCATGTTTATCATCATTACTAACAATATTATTACAATAATAATCTGAATCTTTGAATACGAAAGACTTTGAAGTCGTATGCTTTGTATGTTAGGCTTTGTGTGATTCTCAACTCTTCCGTTTAAGCTTAGTTTAGATTACTCTTTGTACATTTTTACAAACTTATTATAAATTTAATACTTTCATTTTGATCAAAAAAAGCACTATTAAAATATTCAAAATGATTTAATAAAAACGATTTAGAAGGTTGTAAGCATTAGATACATACTCTATATGACTTTCAACCTGTTCCACCCATTACCAACTTTAGCCATAAAAAAATTATGACCGTTCGGGATATAAAAACAGCCCAAAACAACCCGTTCATTAATAAACAGGTCGAAATCTTAAAACAAGAACTTGATGACCGAATAGTGAACTTGCCCAGCAAATGCCAACATATCCTTTTCAAACCGGAGATGTATTGACATGAAGTGACCTTGTGAACGAAGCTTAGCAACTATTGATTGGCTTAATTGCATGATATGTGGCTTAAATCTAAGAGCATGATAGTTGACTCTGCATCTCAATCGTTGATATTCAGGGTTATCGATCTCTTCCGCTAATCGATGAGCAAACGGTGTCAGATAAATAGCACCATGTTCCTTCATTTTCTCCAAAGCAACTGTTGTATACCAACTTATAGGCGCGTCTCTAGGGGGGCGAAGCTATAAGCATAAAGCATCGAAAATTTTAGTGTTCAAGTATAATAAAATATATATAAAAAAAAGTGTGAATAAATCACAAAAAGCGTGTATATTGGGGGGGGGGGGGGGTGCGCATAAAACTGAAAAGCTGTTCCATAACCCAAAAACTGAGCCCAAACAAATAACGAACGGTTTGGTTGTATGCTTCGTAAAAACCGAAATGTAAGTTCAGTTTCGATGGTTTCGGTTTTGCATGTAATTAAAACCAAAAAACCAAACCGAATGTATGGATTTTCATTTATAATATTGAATGCTAAGTAACTTAGAAGAGTTTAATAAATATCGTAATTCAAATATTTTAGCCCAAATGTATAATAATCAATTAATCAATAATTAAGAAAAAGATTTAGGCCCAAATTCATTATTTTGAGCCCTTCATTCCGGCCCAGAAATTCCAAGCCCAAAATGATAGAACGGAAAAACAGAACCAAACCCAAACCGAAAAAAAAAAACTAAGAGCATGTTTGGGATTGAGTTTGAAAAATGCTTATTGGCTTACTGACTTTTCCAAAAAGCCATTTTGAAAAGCCAGGATTTGGGGTTTTTGGAAAACTGCTTTTCAACCCTTTCAAAAATTTAAAATAAGAAAGTTTTTTGTGATTGCCAAACACATTTTTATTTATTGGCTTTTTGAAAACACCAATAAGCCAATAAGCATTTTTCAAACTCAATCCCAAACATGCTCTAAATGAACGTTTTTCAAAAACTTAAAACACGAATTTTCAGTTTTGGGTTTGGATTGAGCCCAAAACCGACTCATGTGCACCCCTATCGAGTATGAATATCAAGGAAACGAAAACAATTAGGAAGTAATTAAGCGTGAAACAAAGATACCTGGAAAGCTTTTATCCTCCTTGTCTTTCCGTGTTTCCTAATCTCGGGGATGCTTTCAACGACACGAACATCATACCGCAATGCCTTGACGAAATAGTCAACATCATATATACCTTGAAAACCTCTGTTCATGTTGAAGAAATAGTAATTAAAATTCCTTAACTTTTTAGCACGAGTATTAACCCTACCCCAAAGGCCCAAACAAAATGCAACTACTTTCTTTATTAGTATGAGTATGGCTGTATGAGACACAAAATCTTCATTAAAGATACCATTTTTTGGTCCTAAAGATTACTCTGTTTTGCCATCATTGAAGGATCATTTACATATTTGACTAACAGTCATTTTCATAAAATTATGTGGTCGGTCAAATCAAATGTCTGCATTTGTGTTTGGGGCGGAAGAGTAACTAATAAAGATACCTGTCATCATGCCAATAGGAATTTGTATCAAGCTCGGGCAGTACAAGGGTAGCATTCATAATTCGGGCAGCAAGAACCGCATTACATATCTACATATAATCATATAATTCTTACATCATTAACTTCATATGAATGTAGTCGCTATTAATCTATATAAGTTTACTAATCCCACAATTTGTCAATTTTATTATAATATTTTATAAGTAATTAATTGATTAATCTGACAACTGAAACTATATTACTACACTAAAATAATCCGATTTTTTTATGTGGTTTAAAAGTTGTATGCATTAAACATACACTTCATGCAACTTTTCATCGGTCATAGATAAAGCATAACCCAAATCGATTCATTAATAAGTAAACTGATTAAAATTGTCACTTCTATATTTAATAATTACGCATACACGCTAATAATTGTGGAAGACAATAAACACAAAAAAATTTATTAAGGCATAATTTTTTAAATAACATGAGAACAATAAACATACCGCGGTGCGCTGCTGATTTAAACCACCATTACAACGAACACGCAAAAACCCATTGCTCTCATTCGGGGGAGCTGACCATAAATCAAAACATCATTTAAGGTAACATGTTACAACAAGTGTAGGCAAGTGCATTAGGATCTCCAAGAACACATACGAGGCCAGTTAGATCTAGGAGTGGATGACGGCCTCCAACCGCCAGAATCAGCAGTATCCCATAGCTTTTGCACACTAATCTGCTGTAAAAAAGTCAAGTCCCAAGTCAAACTATGAAGATTTACAGTCATGAACTGAATAACTTTATTTTAAGGTCAAATGAATCAATGATCTGTTTGCAATCCAAACACCCCATATAATCACTTTAAATACACGCATCCAAACTAGGGGTGGCAATTTCCGACACAACATGACAAAAATATAATCAGGTTTTGGGTTGGCATATCTAACTCATTTAAAAAAGCGGGTTGTCGTGTTTGGGTTGACCTGTTTAATTAAACGGGTCGTGTTCGGGTAGACTTGCTTAACTAAACAGGTCGCATTCAGATTGACTTGTTTAATGTTGTGTGCCACCAAACATGCACAAGGTGGGCATATTGAAGATCATGGGAAATAACATGCAATTCTAGTACCTTTAATTTGAGTATTGGTAGTTAAATGTTTTGTTAGTTTAGAAGTAGTGGATAGGTAGTTTCTTTGTTAGCGGGTCTATTTAGTTTTCAATTTGAAGTCTATAAAAGGCATTGTCGATTAGGAATGAAAGTATGAATGAAAATATGTTGATTGAATGATCAAGTCTCTTCCAAAAACCTATGAATTCTAATCTGGTTTCTATCTATTTTCTTTGGACCATTTGATAAACGATTAGGTTCGTATCATTTAATTAAATAGGTTGTGTTCAGGCTGACATGTTTAATAAATGGGCCGTGATCAGCTTAACCTGTTTACGACACATTTAACCCATTTTTTACACCCCACCAATTGGATTAACACATTTACAGCTTTGTTATCACCTGCCAACCCATTTGACACGCTTAAACAAAGTGCCAAAAGGGTCATGCCCGGGGCGATATTTAGTGTCTGCGGGTTAGGGCTAATGTATCCAACACAAATAAAAATATGGGTCGTGTTCAGTTTAAACAATACAACCTGCCAACCCATTTGACAATTTGGATTTATGTGTGTACGCATTAGGGTTGATGATTTCGACCCAAATAAAAATACGGGTGATGTTCAGGCCAATCCGTCAACACCCAAATCCCCTAAAACCCAACATTAACAACTAAGAAACAGCTTATTATTCATGATCCAACATGAAAATTGGCACTAGAAACGTTTAAAAATTGAAAGTGAATTAATTAATAATATTAACTGACCTCAGATGGGGCTTCTGGCTGAACGTTACTGATCTTACTAGAGAAGAACAGCAAGTAGATGATCAACACCACAAGTAAAAGAGCAGTAATCTTGAATCTGATGAAGAAGCCTTTAATTTTCTTGAACTGGTGTCGATTATAATTGGGCCGCTTAAACATTATTCCTTCACCACCCCTGCTTCAGATCCAAAAAACCCACTAAAAAAATGAATAAAGATCGGTTAGGGTTTATTTTAATTTCATTTTTCAATTACCTCCTCATTGAATCTTGAGAAACATGAGTGGGTGAATTGGATCAGTGGGTGAGAATTAAAACATAAAATTAATTGGGGTTTTATTTATTTATTTACGCTCCAAGATGATGATGAAACTTAAAACTTAAAAAGCAAGGTTGAAGCAGCAGGTTGTCAGTCAGTCACCATCTATTTACCTACGACCTGGAACATGGGATCTAGGTGTTTGGTACACTTTAAATAGTGACAACACATAAACGTGAATGGTTATTAATTATTAAATTCTAAAATGGTTTGCAACAGAGGCGTTATGTTGGGTGGCAATGGGTTAACGGTGAAAGGGAATTGATGAGGGGCAAAGTTATGGAGGGGGTTAACGCCGACAGCAGGCAGCTACCAGGTTTTTAGGAGCGAGCAAATGATACCGGTATAAAGTTTTTAAGAAAACCAGAATGATAATATTCAGGATTGATATTTAATAAATTTCTGCCTACGGTACCGGTATAGGCAGCTACTAGGTTTTTTTGAAAACTTGAGATTGGTATCTGTTCATTACCAAGCTCATCCCTAATCTTTAATTTGCAAAGATTTTCCTTTTCACATGTTCACTAATCAATCTTGGTTCATTTCTATTGGTGTATTAGTCCAACACGGAAAAAAAAAGTTTATATAGAGACAGTAATTTTTAGTAGTAAAATACAAGGCTCCTGAAAATTTTCGAAGATAGCTCTGATGATAGGTAGGGGCGGCATAAGAGTGGCTATGACAATGATATGATGACATGTTATTGTGGGCAAGAGTAGTTGAAAGTGATTAAAAGGGAAAAATTCAGATCTCAATAACTATCATATCGTCTGACTGTATTTTTAAGATTTGGAGAAGAGCAAGCAAAGGCATATCTTTAGTTGCTAGGGGAATACCTTCTTCTATTCGAATGGAGCTGATTATGCAGGAGGAAGCGGAGAACGGGGAAGAGTGATAACATAACAAAAACGAGGAGTTATCAAGTTGTATTGACAAGTGACACTCCTAAAATACAAAAAAGTTAAATAAAGTGCATAAAACAAGCTATCAAATCCTGAAACTAATGAAGTGTTAGCTGGTATTGTATTGTGTTGTGCTTTGTTTTATGGAGTTCTATTTTTACATTACATATTATCCGTTAAGTATATTGGGTTTTTATTTTTCATATATCTATTTTGTTTTACTTTAATGTTTATTACTTAATTTTATATATCTTTATTTTACGAAAATTATCTAAATTTTTAATCCTCTTTATGGCTTGAAAAAGGTTAATTTGACACTAGTGTTTAATAATCATCATCTAAGAATCCAAAAAAAACGATGCAATAATTTGGGGTGTTAAGTGTTAACGAGCTATGATATTGATCAAAGAGTTCTTCCAACAACAGTGTAACAAGCTTGAAAAACATAGTTGAAACCTACCGAATAAAGACAAATTGGATCTTAACAATGCAAACAAATGAACGCGTTATTCGATTCAACAACGTGGTCATTGGCACTCTAACTTTATCTTTCGTTGTTAATGACAATCTCATTCTAATGAAAAAGTAATTCCATATGCTTCTTTCATTTACTTTGTTTCAACATAGTTTACAACACTGTGATCATGATATAAATATTTAATAAGTCAATTCTTTATTAGAAGCATGCATGGTTACATTTCAATTGGAGTGGGATTGAATCAAGAAACAAATAGAGTGGAAGCATTTACATTTTCACTATGAATCATTATCTGTTAGTATATTATTATTTAGACTATTAAATCCATATTACCATGAATAAAAACATCTCTGGTGAATCTACACAAATTTGGATGATTATACATGGTCACTAAAAAAATAAAGAACTTGAATATTGGGAGAGAAATCAACTCAACTCAACTCAAGTACATTTTCTCGTCTTTTAAATTAATACTAACACCACCAAATGTAAACTTCTAAAATACCATTGTTAACAAACATAAATGATAAATTTCATTCATGTACCGTAAGTCCATAACATACATGCAAAACTTTTTGTACACTCCAACTTCCATATTTTTTTTAAGAACGGTCTCTAACATCCATACTTGGTTAGTTGATTTATTGTTTTGCGTTTTTAAAGTATACGTCAGTGATTTTAATTGATGACTCGCTACTCAAAAGTTTGGGGTTTCATAAGTTCATGATGTAATACCCCCCCCCCCATATATTCTTTTACGGATCATGATATCTTGGAGATTCATAAAACTGTCCGCTAAGCAACAAGAGCCAAAATGTTTTGCATATAATCATAAGACAAACAAAGTTATGCAGTTTCAAAGGTAAAGAAAGACATCAAGTCTTTGGATAAAATACAGAACCTCAATTTCTTTTTGTAATTCCGTCTGTTGTTTTGGCT
Source organism: Bidens hawaiensis (assembly GCF_021521415.1). NCBI lineage: Eukaryota > Viridiplantae > Streptophyta > Magnoliopsida > Asterales > Asteraceae > Bidens > Bidens hawaiensis. Next base: position 216,773 of record NW_027494648.1, on the reverse strand, counting down.
CTAGCTTTTTGCCAGTTTTAATGAAAGTCGCGGTATGAATAAAAAACTATTAGTTTATGAAGTTAGGATCCTTTCACTTGGTAGCCAACTTTTCCACAAACCGACCTTAGCTCAGTTGGTAGAGCGGAGGACTGTAGTGTTAACATAGCCATCCTTAGGTCGCTGGTTCGAATCCGGCAGGTGGGATTTATTTATTTTTTTCTCAAACACAACTTTTTTGGCTTTATAATCTTTCCTTTTTGTGCTTCATGCTCTTTGAATCGGAGATCAAAAGCAGAACTCATCTCGATCCATAATCTTCTTTCATATTAATTTAATTCCATCAATGGTAAGCGTTACATCATCATCAATTTCACTCGCTTCAAACCCTAGGCTGATTAAATCGTATCATTTTTATATTTCATTTCCGCTTATGTTCAATCTAATATTATACCGATAGATGTTACCTATCAATTTAGTCATCGTTTAGAACATAATAATCTAGTCTAGTGTATTCATCAGTGTGCATCTAGAATGAATAATTCAAGTGTTTCCGTAACATTATTATGTCAATATACGTCTTCGATTTCACCCGAAACAGACACTCCATCAATTTATTTAACTTACCTATTATAAGCAGTGGCGGATCTAGAAGAAAACTTCAGGGGTATCTTAGTATTTGTTCACGGCGAATACATAAAAAAAAAAGTAATAATAATAAGTTTTTTACTTCGCTGTGAAAGTTGAGGGGTATCCCGGGCTCCTGCTAGATCCACCCGTGTCTGTAAGTAGTTACTGGTTATCAGGACATATTTTTTAGACCTGGTACATGAGCCTGATTTAGAACAACTGAGAATTTATATGCTTTTGTTTTATACTATGTGAAGAATCATGGCATAAGTGGGATGATTTATGTTTATCAGTAATGCGATAAGCTGGAACTTTTGCGTTTTGCTGTTGTTATCGGTAGTTTACTACTATTATAATTACTACTTTGTGTCTTCATGTTTTGTTGTTTTGATTCCCTTAGCTGAACTTTATGAGTTAGAAAAAAAAAAGGTATTTGGAGCCTGGGTCTCACTGGGAGCACTGAGCAGCCGCTGTGTCTCCTGGGATAGCGGATGGGTTTGCTATCATCCCACAATCCCGCCTCCCTAGACCTTACCGATAACTTTTGCTATGAGTGGGATTTTTACTGGGTACATGTTTGTTTTGTATTTGTGTGTAGCAATTAACTTTTCATGTTTCACAGGCGAGTTCAGTGAGGTTGTATTTGACTTGCATACGCAACACTCTAGAGGCTGCCATGTGTTTACAGGTACATTTTGTTATGCTAAATTCAAGTTAGATGAAAAAGTCTAACTTGTATCGAGATGTCCGTTTACATGTCTAAAACCGGAAAATAATCTTGATGGTAGAAGTTTTTGGTTGGATGAGCCAAGTTTTAAGGATAGTCTAGAAATTTGTTGCAGGGTTACGTAATTCGTCAAATTTTTTGATTCAAGTCAGCACCATATCTTCAATTGGTTCAACACGTTTGGTGGTGTGCATCATGCACACTTACCCTTACAACACGAACCAACATATGGTTTTAGTACTGCTGCTTAGCTACTAGATTTAGGTTTGAATGTATACATTCTCATTAATGTTTTTTTTTTCTTCTTGCAGAACTTTCCTTGTCAAGAAGTTGAAAGACACAACAAACCAGAAGTTGAGATGAAGTATGTATAGATGATATACTGAATTAGCTTTCTTTTTTATGTTGATTTTGTAATGTTTATGCTATATCAATATGCGTTGACTGTAAGCACGCGGAATGAAGAAAACCTCGAAATTTTTATGCTTTCCTTTCCATTTTCAGGACCAGCCCGGAACTTCTGCTTAATTCAGTAAGAACAGATCACTTATATTATATTATATTATATTATATTATATTATATTATATTATATTATATTATATTATATTATATTATATTATATTATATTATATTATATTATATTATATTATATTATATTATATTATATTATTATTAATATTATTATTAGTGCTGATGTTATTGGCATTTCACAAGGACGATAGTTGGTTTGGGGCCGACTGCTAAGTATAATGTATGTTTTTTTTTTAGCTGATTAATAACTATGTATTACATAATTTGTGTTCGAAAACTAATTGGATTACATCGAAACAGAAGGCAAGCGGGCAACAAGCTGCGCCGCTACTCCTTTTTGAATCGCAAAACCCAATCTTTTAAAAACTATATTTGCTGATCTTGGAGTCATAACATTACTATGCATGACCCGCTGAACACGGGTAAGTAGCTCCACAGCTTTAGGCGCAAGATCAGCAAATATAGTTTTTAAAAGTATAACAATTCAAAAGGTTTATGATACTTAGTCGTTCACGTCTTGAATATGCGATAAGCCGATACTTACTTAGAATATGTGTGCATACTTTATAGGACTAAGTAGTAGTGTATCATTATTTGTTAATATCCTTACTTTTATCATGATTTTAATGTTGATACTTCCAATTAAGGTTGTGATTTGTCGAAATGAAGCTGAAAAATGCTTGATTGAAACTTCTATCAATTCACTGCGCATAAGCCTCAAGGTAATTGCAGTAGTAAATGCTTAATCATTATCTTTTACATGGCATACCTTTTGTTGCTCACATAGTTATGAGAATACGTAGCTTATGATGTTTATTGGGTTATCATTTTATTAGTATTAAACCATTATTTTTCATTTTGTTTTTTTATGATGCGTTTATAGGTAAAACAGGCAGACGAGCTTGAAAACATTCTAACCAAAAAGTTCCTTAGATTTTTGTCAATGAGGGCGGAAGCTTTTCAAGTCTTGAGGAGAAAACCAGTACAGGTGTGTAAAATCTACCAAAATCCGCATTTGATATAATTGCCATTTAACTTTGACATGTTTGTTTTTTTTTAATTTAAAATATATCAGTTAACCTTTATTATCAACTTTATTTTTATCTTTTGTGGATACTAAGTGCCAAGGTGGCGGCTATAAGCTATTATGAACCTAATTCTTCTTTTGTCAGGGTTATGATATTAGTTTTCTTATCACTAATTACCACTGTGAAGAAATGCAGAAGCACAAACTTATTGACTTCATTGTGCAGTTCATGGAAGTAAGATTTCCATTTACTTTAGTTGTTATTTCCTTTTGACCGAAATTTGAAAAACAAAAACCGACAGCAAAACCAAACCGATGGCCTGCTTGGGCTGTTTCACTGGTTTAAACCAAACCATGAGAACCCTACTTCATACTCTTTTTAAATAAATGATTTGTGTTAAACATAATGACAAATTATATATAATTACAATACGAATCTAATTATTTGAACTCAGGCTGTTTTTGACCCATTTCTAGTTCACAATCCCGTTCAGCCTGTTTTGACGAATATTTTGGCTGAATAATTAATATGATTTTGGGAAGCAACAAACCAAACTAGGCGGGTTGGGGGTTTCAAGTTTAAACTATTGTAACTGATTAAATATTTTTTTTTCAAAATCGTTGGTTTGTATTACAATTGTAAAAAATGTTTCGCTAATGCAAAAGCGAGAAAAGAAATTAATATATAAGGTTAAACTGCCAGCTGGCCAGACTCAAACCATATCAATCCCAAACTTGCCAAATTGCTTCAGTTTGTGCGGTTCGGTCAGTTTCAAAGTTTTATAAACACCCATGCTCATAAGTATGTATGCATACCATAAGGGCCTAAAAAGAAACCTGCCGGAATTTTCATTTTGCGGGCCCTACTAATGTTGATTCAACATACTTGATTTGCAGGATATTGATAAAGAGATAAGTGAACTGAAAATGTCTATGAACACAAGAGGAAGATTAGTGGCAACAGAATTTCTTAAGCAGTTCATCTGAATTCCTCCCATCTGTATTTTGTTCATCGTTCTTCCATTTAACGGATTTGAGATATTCTGCTTGTTAGATATATGCTATATTTCAACTTTTGTGGGTTTATATGTTTCAAATCAGGGTCATTTTGGGAAAATTGCAACATTATCTGGTAGATTTTCAAACCAAAATATAATACGAATACCATACTGTGTTAGCAATACAAAAATCAAAATATAATGCAATCGTAAGTTTTCGGTTCGTTTGGTTAACAGGTTTGGTTAGTGCTCACCCCTACTGAAGGGTGTGTGTTCATGGTCCAGTTTTACTGGTTTTGACAAAAAAAAAAAATCTTGGTTGAACCGCTTAGTATGGGTTTGAAAAGGTGCAAACCAAACTAAATGAGTTGGCTACATTTGGGTTTGGCTGTCTGAACAGTTAATTGTTATTTAAAAATCGTTAAAAGAACTTATGAATATATATAAAACCACATATTCAAAAATGAAAAGAACAAGAAAGTAATAAAGGTCAAAACGATTATGTTTGGTTTACAGAAATTACAGTGAACTTAACACGTTGAATTCAAGATCCAAAACCTTTATTTGAACCGTATATATATATATATATGTTCAGGGTATGTTTGGTATCCTAATGCCTTTAAATAGCAGCAGCTGTTTATAATGAGATATATAAATTTAGTGAGTGGCAAACCAAACAACAAACCGACCTTAGCTCAGTTTGTAGAGCGAAGGACTATAGTGTTATCATAGTCATCCTTAGGTCGCTGGTTCGAATCCGGCAGGTCTGATTTTTAACTTTTGACTTTTAGTACTTACACTTATTAATTATTACTCTGTATTAAACAAATTATTCATTGTTTTGTTTTTTAATTCACCCGAAAAGTCTTATCACATGCTATATGCTTTTTTTAAAGATATATATAACATGCTATATGTGAAAGAGAATACAAGTTTCTTATGGCGAAAACACACTTATAAGACATGGATGAATTGAATAATATCACCTGATTCTTGCGTTCCGATAGCAGTTAGAAGATTTGTGCAATTAAAAGGGTAAAAAAAATGTATATCTCATTTTTATAAAAAGATGGTAGCAAGAACTACTCACGATAAAGCTTACATAAACATATACAATAAATCTTGTCGAATAGACGTGAATGTGTTTGTCCAAGTTTATGTTGGACTAAGACAATTGAAATTCATGCTGCATTGTATCCTAGACACGTTTTACGTGAAGAATATCAGTTGACTTGCGGTGCTAGCTTATTGGATCCTTAGCCATTTCGTAAGAGTATCTATGTGACAATTTCAACCTGTTAAAAAATTTAATTGTCTAGACCCGTTATTGGATCCTTAGCCATTTCGTAAGAGTATCTATGTGACAATTTCAACCTGTTAAAAAATTTAATTGTCTAGACCCGTTAATCAATACGATGGGTGTGTTTAAGCAAGAATACTTTAAGCAAGAACAATAATGTACAACTAAAACCAAGAACAATATACAACCACCTGAAAGCTTAAAGGGGGTGTGTTTGTCCTTAGCCAAGGATAGGATAAGCCTTCTCGAATCACAACTACCATTTCCATGGAGGCCGAAAATTTTAGCCTCGCTCTTTAACCAGGTTATAAGATAACCTTTTTTTTACATAACCGTAACCAGAAAACTCAATGGACCTCACTAATATCATGTTAAGTAGTAGGATAAGATAAAACATAGCTTATGTTGGAAGATAACAAGGATGTAAATAAATAAACCGGTTTTGAGACCTCTATTAGAGGGACTCAAATGCAACAATATTCGATGAAATCTGAACTTGCACTATCATCAACATTAATACTCTGTAACATAATGATTAAATCACCAAAAAGATTCTTTTAAGTAATGAAACAAATAAAACCTCAAATGGTTCTACTTTAAACTAATTTGCACCAACAAACCAAACAGAAAAACACGATTCTTCAAAATACAGGAACCTAAAGCCAAACCACATCGTTCCCAGCAAGTCCACCCGGTTTAAGCACAACCCTATCGATACTAATGTAAAAACAAATTGTACTAAAATTAACCCCCATTGATTCCTCATAAACTAAACATGTCTATCTAGCGTTCACTCGGCCTTTGGCTTTTGAATTTTCACATATGGCAACAACCCCATAAAATGTTCAATTCTCGGGTTCCACCCTCGTTGTTGAGCCCGACAAAACATCAAAAACTCGTTTGCAAAATATGAATTGAACGCCATGAACAAGTGCCACAAAGCATGACCTTGTGGATTAACGTGCCATAGAGAAACACTCTTACAAAACAAACGATCACAAATCCAACACGTGAGGCCGATTAATAATGTGATAATGTATAGTTTTGCAACACGTTTGGCGGATTTATCTTGTGTGTGAATGTAGTATTTGTACATTCTCGGGATGCATAGGAGACAAAGAATTATGTAGTGAACTTTAAAACCGATATCGAAACGGATTTGTGAATGAAAAATGGCAAAAAGTGCGCCGTATAGAAACAGAAAAGTGGGCATGGTAGACTTGTAATGCCAATCGGGTGAGTAGAGAATGTAGATATACAAAAGCATTTCCCATACCATCGGTGTTTCATCACCTTGCTGTTGCCTAAATGCATATAAGAGGTTTTATTAAAATAGATCAGTTGAAAAAAGCCGAATTCAAATATGGGCAGTTCAAACAGCTCGTGGCTCGCAGCTCATAAGGGTGTTCATTACTTGAATCGGACTCGAAAACCAACATTCAAACTACAAATTCGATTTTTAATAGTTTGAACAGGATTAGTATGGAAACCAAATTCTGAATTCGGTTTTCGAATCGAATTTGAATTTGTGATTTTTGAATTGATTCAACTCGAATAAACGAATTCAATTTATATAATATATTTTTTTACAAAAAAATACATATTATTTTATTTATTTCATAATGCGGTTTATTGGAATCAACCCAAATTCGAATTTTCGATTTCGAATTGCTGTTATCCTTTTTACAAAAAAATGCATACATTCTGTAACTATTATACATATTTATTTTTATTTCTCATAATACGGTTTATTAGAACGAACCCAGCAGTTTTCAAATTCAGTAAGTTTTTCAAATTCAGTATCAGAGATTTCAAATTTGAATAACCTGAAAACCGATCTGATGAACACCCCTAGTAACTCGTTCGAAATTAGTGCAAATAAACTTGCAAAAAATCAACTTGAGTCAAACTGACTCGTATAAACTTTAAGCCAAGATGAGCTCGCTTGTTGGCTTTAAAGAGGTTTCGAGCCAACTCAAGCTCGCTCATATAGTTTCAACTCCAAGTTGAGCCTGGCTTGGCTCATGAACCGCCCTAATTCAAATTATGAACTTCATAATAAGGTAGAATAAGTGGAATTGTGGATACTCACAGGCGTTGTAATGTGGCGTGGAATAGCATGCTCCCAATGGCAAGTATCATGTTTGAGATGTGAAGTATGCTAAATCTTTTCTCAAATCGCTGGCTTAAGGCGATCACGAGCCCAACAAATGACAAAATAATGCTCGGGATATTTGAAATTGTGTTGTAGAATTCAGCAATATAAGATGAATAGACGTAATTCTGTTCGCACCATTCTGTGCTTGAAGTAACAGGACCCCAAAAACTTGATGTAGCAAATGCCATTTTAGGAATAATATGATCTAACTGAATAACAGAGAAAATGATTTCAAGATTTTAACAGTTACCAGTCCACTGCATCTACCTGCAACAACATGTGAGCATGATTGCATTAACAACCAATATAGATCAATTTTACAGGTTTAACATCAGTACTTTGATCTATTTGCTATATAGCAGGTGTATAATCATTTTTCAACAAAAATTTAACAAATGCTACTAGTTTTGAAGTCAGGAAAGTGATACTCATTACATGGCCCCACAGTTAAAACAATCAATCACCACACAATTATACTCAAGGTGCATTTTGCATATAAACAACTCACAGATTTGTTTTTTATTACACGAGCAGAACTCAACCATACTGGGCTGATCCCATCCAAGCACACACTTAGCTGTGAAGATATACTCTCATTCACAGTCAATGCATCCGAAACACGTTAAGATATTTGAGGCAAAACATTATTTATATCATGTGTATATACATATGCTATACACAGCCACACAGGATGATATGAGATTTGTCTAAGGCGTCACAAACATAGATGCATTAGCCTACGTGAGAACCAAATGCTAACCACTACAAATTAGAAGTATTCTCTCTAGTCTATACTATCTTCAATCTCATTAATTCTCAATGTAACAGTCCAACATCACATGAATCTAGAACAACATTCTTCTAATCAATATCACAATCACAAATCATCTCCTTTCAAAAATCTCAAATCAACAAAAGCCTAAACATCACTTCACACAACCAAAACTGCAGTTTTCATATAAATCACATCCTAAACACTAAACGTCATTTCAAAACATGATTCAAAACAAAATAAACACGCACACATGGTCCAAACACCTATCAACTCCTACATACAGCAACGCAATATCATCAATCATCTCCTAGCAACTTTTTTACATCAACAAGCACTAAAATCACTACACAGTACCAAAATAACAACAATTGATCCAAACACCTTCAAACCATCCAATCTATCATCGATTTCACTTCAACAACAAAAGCTTCATAAACCTAACGCATAATCAACAAAATCACCTTAACCGAATAGAGCGATTGAGATCTGTACACATTTTTCATCAATGAGCATTAAAATCACTACACAGAATCAAAATAACAACAATTCATAAACCAAAAACCTTCAAATCATACATTCTAACATCAATTTCACTTCAACAACAAAACTATTTAAAAAACTAAGCATATAATCAAACAAATTACATTTCACAACGGTTCATTTCACAAAAACCTTCAAATCATCAATTACATCATCAATCACACTTCAACAACAAAAGTATTTAAAATCTAAACGTATAACCGAACGAACTACCTTCAGCGATTGAGATCTGAGCCCTAAATCGTACGCACGAAGAGAAGATCGAGTAGGTTTTATTATTATTATTATATGATATGATATTATTCGCAAGGAAACGAAATCTCACTCGATTTTCTGGCGCACGGGATACGTGATGAACACACAGTTTTGAAATTATTATTATTATTTTGGGGAAAAAGATTCCTTCACGCGGATTTAAAAGATTCTTTGAAACCGCTGGATGAAGCGCGTAAGGGTAAAGGAACTTGCGCGTAGGGAATCCTGGCCGTTGATTTGGTATTTGGCGGTTGAGATTAGCGCCACGGGATTTTGGTAATCGGAAACTTTGTCTTTGTTTAGTTCACCCGATTCACGAGTCGAGCCAGGGTTTGTTAAAATGAAGGGTGCCTGGAAACCCGAATAAATTTGTATGCGCAGTTACGCAAACTGAATTCTATATGGCGTTGAATTCGATGAAGCTGTAGAAGGCGGTTGCATTTTTTACAATCAATTTCATCAAATCGAAATTACAAGCTGATGTCTGAAACCAAAGGGGTTGCGGCCTTGCGGCGGGTTTATTGAGAAGCCTGATGTACCATGGAGGAGATGCCTCGAGTACCCTAACATGGGTAAAGAATGGAGTTCGAACTACTACTTATTTACAAACTAAGATAACTCATGACTTGACGATTTTGTTGGAAGTAATTTCGGACTCTAAGTCACAAGTCGGTGAACTTGAGGGACCAATGTTGACAAGATGGTCATAGATGGTTATTACGAGTAACCTGAGGGTTAGATAGACTACGAGTAACCTGAGGGTTAGATAGACGTTTCCCACGAGGGGTTAATTCCGGCAAGATGGTTCTTCCGATAACCTGCAAAACAGACACCGTGAGCTCGTCACTAAGAAAAGGGGGGGTTCCTCCTTGTGACCACCCTCCGGCGTGAGAATCAGTCTATATTACTCTTTGAATATAAAGTATGTTATTAATACTAGAGCAGTTATTAGGTAAATTATACAAGATATTAGATGATGAAATGATATTACCATTTGATGTCTTTTATAGCCGAAGGTGGGTTTCCAAGGAGGTTTAGCCGGCCTACTACTCTGCCAACTGTGGCCTACGCACGTGCTCTGCTGGTAATTGGTGGATAGGTAGCGGCTGACAGTGACCAGGCGTGTTGTTCACTTTTCCTTTTCCACCAACTACAGGCTAGGCACGTGGTATGGCAGGAGTTGGTGAGCAGGCGGCGGCTTTTGGTCACAGTGCTGTGGCGTGTTGTCTGCCATGCTGCTGTCAGTGAGTTGTCGTATCGTTGGTCAGATCTTTTGTCCATACCTCGTCAGGTATCACACAAAAGATCCTCCATTATTATACGGACTGGCTCATTTAGGCGGGAGTTTTTCCCCCTCCCGCCTTTATGCGGGAATGTTCCCGGCTTTGCTCATTCATTCTTCAGGTGACTACTGAATTATTACGAGTCTGAGCCTTATGCGTGTAGCCATGCTGCGCGGGTGGCCAGTCCCTAATGGCGGGTATCCGCACCTGCGGGAACAGGGGATACTTGGAAACCATAGGGAGGCATTTCCTGCGGGACCAGCTTGCGTACCGCATGTGAGGTCGTCACAACTCTGAGCGTGGTGGGTCCTGCGGGTCTGGTAGGTCGCGGCGCAGACGTCCTTATGGTGAAGTCTGCGGGTTCAACTGCGCAGACGTCCGTTTAAGGAGTCTTGCGTGTTCAACTGCGCAGACGTCTCCTTTTAAGGAAGTCTTGCGGGTCCTAACCACCTCTGCTGGGACCTACCTCTTCAGTTATGTTTCCTAATTGTATTGTAGTTATAATAGGTATTAGCTAATGTCTTAGTTAGCAAGTTAGGTTAGTCTATATAAACCAAGATATGCTAGACATTATAACACGTGTGAGGTGCAACCGAGTTAGGGTTCATCTAGAGACATACGAGATGTAACCGAGTTAGAGTTCATCTAGATGCAACCGAGTTATGGTTCATCAAGATTCAAACCGAGTTAAGGGTTTGAGAATTGTAATCAGTTTTTGAGTAATATTTTCTGATTAATATAAACGAGAGTTATTCGTTTAGTTCGTGTTTGATTATTGATCTAGGACTTGAGATTTGACTCTTTTTTTACTTTTGATACATAGCTTTAAACTAATAAAAGATTTATATAGGGCTGTGCAACGGTTCGGAACCGCGAGAACCGAACCGGAACCGGAACCATTAAATGCTAAATATAAGAACCGGAACCGAACCGTATTTTAGCGGTTCCGGCTCGGTTCGGAACCGATTTAAACGGTTCTTGTGTAAACGGTTCTTGCCAGAACCGGTTTTCAATTAAAATTCTAAATATGAAACATTAGAAGGTGAAAGAAACAAGCGACATCACATAAAATAAAGCATTATCATATCAATATATTATATTTTAATGAAGGGGATTGAGAATAGGGTAGAATGGCTTAAAATATTTCAGAAAACAATTATTTTTTAAAACATATTTAGGGCTGTAGAAGATGATTATCGCTTATGATATTATAAGGGATTATGTAACCGGGAAAGTGAGAACGTGGATGGTTGCTCGTACATGGAAGTATGAAAGCCAACTTAATAAATAGGATTTTAAATATAATCTTCAAAGTTTAAACCTAACCCGGTTCTAGCGGTTCTATAACTGGAACCGCCGGTTCTAACCGGAACCGAACCGGGAACTGTTTTCATCCAAATTTTAGAACCGGAACCGGACCCGAAATACAATAATACGGTTCGGATCTCGCGGTTCGGTTCCGGTTCCCCGGTCCGAACCGCGAATTGCTCACCCCTAGATTTATATATGTTTTTGTACTTTATCTATGAACTAATAATTTCTATCTGTTTTAGTAAACGTTTTTCCAAGATGTATAGGGAAAAAACCTATATTCTTATATAGAGATGGGTTACTGTATAATAATTGTTTATCATGTATTAAATATGCGAATTACGGTCAGTGTATTTACAAATTACGGCCAGTGTTAAAGTCAATTACACTCAAATCCATATCTATTTTCATAATTACACTCAAAGTCCATAACTACGCTAGAAAACGCTTTTCATTAAGAACAAGTTAAAAATTGATCGATTGACGATCAAGATCTGGTTGTTTGAATAACTTGATGATTAATTGGATATAGACTGATGATTCAAGATCATTTGATGCAATTCCATGAATATATGTTTTCTTGTACCTAATGTATAATAAAACATTCTTGTATTGTATCTTTCACATTCTTGTGTAATATGAGATCCTAGTGGTTTTAATGTTTGCAATGATAAGGATCTACAACTATTTTTGTATAAGTAATTAACGGTTTTATAAAGCAGGGTTAACCAATAAATAGTTTAAAAGCTAAACATATGAATATATAATGACATTAAAATAAAAAATATAGGGTTACTCGATTTTAATAATCTCAACTTTCAACTATTGGACAAGATTAATCTTAACTTAGGAAATGCTACAAACAGTCTCAATTTTGAATATATTTTCCTTCAGCAATCACATACGTATATTCCACATCATCAAAAAGCTAATGTGGTTACGTTTTATGTTAGCGTGAGATTGCTGGTAGAAAATGCATTTGAAGTTGAGATTGTCTGTAAGCATGTTCTAGGTAAGAAAAATCCGGTCCAATAGATAAAATCCAATAATTCTAAAATTTAAGAGTACTTTATTCTTCCATTACTTTACCTTTAACTTAAAGCATATTGAAGAGGTAGGTCCCAGCAGAGCCCAGTTGGACCCGCAAGACTCACCTTGAACAGGGACGTCTGCGCAACGACCAACTGCTCCCGCAGGACCCACCATGCTCAGAGAACCTTACGCGCAGTACGCCAGCTGTACCCGCAGGGAAAGCCTCCCAATGGTGAAGTACCCCGCTTGTTCCCGCAGTTGCGGATACAAGCCATCAGGGAAGGCTACCCGCACTGACAGCAAGGCTACACGCACAAGGCACTAGCTACTTCAGTAGTCACATGAAGGAATGAGCAAGGCAGGAATACTCCCGCCTAAATGAGCCAGTCCGTATGCTTCTGGAAGATCTTTTGTACTATACCTACTAAGGTATGGGCAGAACAGACGATCTGACCAGAACAGCCCATAAACCAATCACAGGGTGACAGCTCACCGACAACAGTACGAGGAGGAGCACCCTCTAGTACTGTTTGTCACTATTAGCCGCTGCCTACTCACCAACCCTTACTATGGGACGTGCGCAGCCTACAGTTGGTGGAACAGTGCATAGCCGGCAGTAAAGGAACAGTGTACAGCGGACCTTGTTACTGTCGGCCGTAGTCTATCCACCAACCAGCATGGCCTGTGCGTAGTCCACTGTTGGTAGAACAGGAATACTATTCAGCCGGCTGTACCTTCTAGGAAACCTACCTTCGGCTATAAATACTCCAACACCTTGGAATGGTAAGGACATCATCTGATATCTCGTTATCTTATCTAGCAATCTCTTAATATACACTTATATTCAGAGCAATCTAGTCTGATTCTCACGCCGGAGGGTGGTCACAAGGAGGACCCCCCCTTCTCAGTGACGAGCTTACGGTGTCTGTTTTGCAGGTCACCTGAAGAACAACCTTCTCTGCTGGACCTCATCCTCGTGGGAAACATTACTTAACCCCCAGATTATCCGTAATCTGCCCCGGGTCACTTAGTGTTTCTTTATTGGCAAAAAAAAAATATATATATATAATAGGCCAAGAGAACCCTACGCACCTGTAGGGTCAATAACAGGCCGATAGCCGCCAAACCCGTCACCTGAACCCAAGGGAAATCCGTCCAAGAGGTCAGGTAGATGGGAAGGAGGCAGAGGTTGGCGAGAAGCCCCATGCATACCTGAAGGATCGACCGTCGATGCCGGTGACGGAGGAGGCATGGTGAAGTCCGCCGCGGTCGCCGCTGCGGAGTCCGCAGCAAAAGTAACCGCCGGCTCAGTGAAAGATGCGGTAAAAATGGAACTGACAGCCGGCGGTGATGTCATCACAGCTGGAACAGTCGGCTCAACGGAGTGAGCAACTGAACCAGCGGAAGCAGGCGCAGGCGCAGCTGCCTGGGTCGTCGCCTCAGGTAGGCTGACCAAGCCTACCGTCATGGGCAGGGGGGTACTCCTCCCCGCTCCACCCTGGAATGCGTCAACATCCACGCCTGCACAAAGAAGAAGCATTAATGATGGAAAGCTATGAAGTTAAAAATAAAGTTTGTACTTACGGGTTTTCTTGAGCCTGAAAGTGCGGACAGGCGGGGATGAACCCGATGGAGCCGGCCTCTTCACGCCGCTCACCATTGTCACCCTGGGCTCTCCGGAGGTGACAGTCGTCGCAGCCTCCGGAGCGGTGGTCTTATCACCACCGGGGTTCCCCGCCACCTCCTCGCTCTCGGCCTCTGAGTCAGACCGAGGCACCGGATCGGCAGTGGAGGCCACCTTCTCCTTCCCCTTCCCGCCGGCGGCCTTCTTCTTCCGCACCAACGGAGGACCATCTGCGGATTCCTCATCAGAACATAAGATTAGAGGAATTCCAGCAGAGGTTTCAATATTGAGGGGTCGAGGGTTGAATAACGCCTTACCTGGCCGCCTGGCGCTCAGGATCTCGTGGCCTAGCGGGTAGACCTCCACGAACCGATCCGCCGTCTGTTCAAGGATGGGCAACTCGTTCTCGTCTAGAGCGCGAGTACCCATCCGAGCGGGACTGTCAGCCTCCCGCGGATACAGGAGTGACTGCAAGTCGTTCCCCTCTGAAATAAACAGGAAAGAAGTTAGAAGAGATTCTAAATCAACAAAAAGATACAGAGCATACCGTAAGGAACAGAGTTCAAACCGTATTCGAGGACGATCGGGATCTTTCGCGCATCCGCATCCTTCCACACCCGGCTCATCCCGAGCATCACCATCCCGGACTCCGCAAACCGGTAAACCGGAGATTGGACTCGGGATATCTTCGAGAACCATTCCGCCTCCTGGTAGTTGGAGGCATGAAGGCTTGGGAGAGCTTGCCCATTCTTAAATTTCATGGCAAGGGGGATGGCGCGAGCGGAGATGTAGAAGAACTCCCGCTTCCACGAACGAAGACTGCGCTCGGTTGCGCAAATCTTCAAACCCTTGATTCGGGTTATCAGCGTATACCAACCCTGGATGCACCTCCAAGAGTAGAAGGTCATCAGGCGGTCGACGAAGGGCTCAATGCCCAGAATCCGGCACACCCACTCGAAGTGGCGAATCTTCGCGATCGCCAACGGGTGCACCTCGGTCAGGTGCACACCGTGCCTCTCCAGGACACGGTACACAAACTTTGTCAAAGGGAACCTAAGATTCCCATAGACAAAGAATGCAGCATATACCCCGATCTTGCCTCTGGGGGCATCATACACCGTCTGATGAGATTCAGGAAACTCAGGCTCGAGAGACTCGAGCATGAACTTCCTGACGATGTACTGATATAAATCGACAGGCAGAGCACACTGGCACTCGCCAGCAGTACTCTTGTCATCCTTGTCGGACGTGGATGACGGGTGCTTGGCGTGCACCCCAGCCTCCTGGACTGTACCCTCAAGATCGTAAGCAGAAGACATCTTGCAGATATGAAAGAAGAAAACGATTTCGAGAGAATGCTCGACTGAAAAGTTGAGTATTAGCCGGAAATCGTTTTGAAGATGAAGAGAAAAGTGAAAGTGTGGATTACAAAGAACCCTCTCCCCCTTTATATACTAATCGCAATTAATGCGATGAATTTAATGCGGAGGAGAGAGAAATCGAAGGTGCAATAAAACTATGACACGTGGCAAAAAGCAAGCTGGCAACAGCTGTTGAAAGGACGCGTACCTGTTGGTACATGTATGTCAGTAGTTCATAGTCTAGCATTTGTAATCGAGTCTGTAATGTAATTATGTTTTGTTTATGTTTGTTTTGTAATGCGCGAAGTTGTCAACAAGTTCGCTATGGCGAACTTGTTGAATCAGCGAAGTTATTGACAACTTCGCCTGTGGCGAAGTTGTCGTGTTTATATACTGTTTCAGACGAAACAGTTTGAGGTTGTTCGTTTAGGGTTTTCGTTTCAGTTTTCAGTAACCGAGTTACGTGTCATAGTCTGTAACAGTGACCTCGGGTCACGTGTTTGTTATCAATATAACGTGGTTGGTTTATTGCTTGTGTGTTCGATCTCTATATACTCTACACTCGTATCTATCTACGCAGGGATTCCGCACCTGCGTTGTTAGAGACATCCCGTGTACGATCCGTCCAGGAACCTACAATTGGTATCAGAGCCAATCGGCTCGATTGTGAGGTTCGGGATTTCACGCGGGTGTAGAAAACGTCTCGTTTGACCTATTCGCGGGACGTGTTTTTGTTGGGATTGAGTTTTGCTAGTGCTTGACAGTCATTTTCAAGCCTTTGCATTGATCGGGAGCTGCTGGATTGACGAAAACAGATCTGAACAAACTTCCCTGTTCATCGGGCGAAGTTACCGTTCATCGGGCGAAGTTACCATTCTTCAGGCGAAGTTGCCGTCGCTGGAATTAGGGTTTTTGGCGAAGATATAAGGATTAGCGAAGTTAACTACAACTTCGCTCACTTCATAAGTTCGCCTTAGCGAAGTTATCCGCAACTTCGCTTCAAACCCAAGTTCGCTCAACTCATAAGTTCGCCAGATCTAAGCGAAGTTATTCTTAACTTCGCCCAAATCAAGCGAATTTAAGATCTCTGCGAAGTTCTCTTTCAGCGAAGTTAACCTTCAAGCGAAGTTATTCTTAACTTCGCCAACTGAGCTGTTTTAATATTTTTGTTTTCTTTACAGGTTTTTCAGGTTTTTGCAAGGATGTCGTCGATCAATATCTCCGACTTGGTCAAGATGGAAGTAGAAGCGGGGTCTGCCACTAAGGCCCCGAGGCTGATGAAGGGAACTGACTTCGTGGCATGGAAGGACAGATTCATCCAATACATCAAATACCAGGATGCCAAAATGTGGGTGTGCATCCAGGATGGATATATCCCTCCAACTGCGCAATACGAAGGTCGCGATGTGGTTAAGAAGTACAGCAAAATGGAGGACGAAGAGAAGAAAATGTACGAGGCCGAAAGCAAGGCCCATGCTGCGATAACAATGGCACTTCCTCAAGAGGTTCTCCATACGTTCCGAAAGTACACTTCTGCGAGAGAGCTTTGGGATGCTCTTGAAAATAGATTCGAGGGGAATGTGGGTATACGTGCATCAAAGATCAAACTCTTAAAAACCCAGTTCTCCGTCTTCAAATTTTTGAAGAACGAATCACTGGATGATATTATCACCAGATACTATCATCTAATGACAGAGCTCAGCAATTATTCAATTGCTTACCGAGAAGAAGAGATCGTTGAAAAGCTTCTCGATGCTCTCCCACCGAAGTGGGAAATGTACACCGTCCTTATGAGGGAAGACAGAGACTTTCCAAATTGTGATCTTGAAACGGCAGTAAACAAGCTCAGAACTTATGAGCTTAATATGGTTCGAAAGGAAACACCAACAGATCAGATACAAGACCCTGGTATGTATGGTGCTAAGGTCAACTCAGGCTCAAGTTCAAGGCCTGAATCTGCTGCTTTTTACTCGAAAGGGGAGTCAGGCTCTGACTCGTCTCATGAAGGAAAAGTTTCTGTAAACACGAATGGTGATGTATGTTTCGTTGCTGGAGGATCTAGTACTTCAAAGCCTCAAGCATCCACAAGTAGTTTTTCTGCAAATGCATCTAGCAATAGTTATTCCAAGATGCCTATGAGTGTAAAATCTGCTGAAGAGCAGTTTGCAGTCTATGCATCATTTATTGCTTCCTATGAAAACTACATCCAGGGGAAGATTGTGGACCCTGCTGTTCTGGATGAGGATTATGACCAGATCGATGCTGATGATCTGGAGGAGATGGATTTGCAATGGCAAATGGCCATGATAGTGAGGAGAGTCAAGCGTTTCATGAATAAGACGGGGAGAAAGTTTGTTGGTGGTCGGACCGGGTTCGACAAGTCCAAAGTAAGGTGCTATAATTGTCAACAGTACGGGCACTTTGCCAAGGAATGCAGAAATGAGAGGGTTGAACGAGGACAAGGTCGACCTACACAACACTCAGGAGTTAACAGAGAGATAAATGCCATGTTAACCAGAGAGGCAGGAGAGTACAACTGGAATCAACGCTCAAGTGGTTCTGGTGAGCAAGCAAACATGGCTGAGTCTGAAGCTGAAGAATGTGAGAAGGTTGAAGAAATTGAGAAAGCAAATGAAGGAGAAACCGCTTTCATGGCAAATGACAAAGATAATCGCTCCGAGGTAAGTCCTAAAACTATTTGTACTAGTTGTGAGAATTTGTCTGAGCAACTTAAAACAATAACTGATCAGTATGTCCATTTAGATGCTGACTTTAAAACTATTAAAGAAGATCACCATTTTACGAAAGCAAGAGAAACGAGTTATAAAATTAAAATAAAAGCATGTGAAAAAGACGTTCAAAGCTTAAAAATTAAACTTGCTGAGAAAATTGAAATAATTGATCTTAGTTATGAAGTTTTGGAAGAAAAAACTAAAGTGATTGCTGATCGAGATAAACAGATTGCTGACCACCAGGTAAAGGTGGTGGAACTGAACCGCAAACTTGAGCAGTTCAGGAATTCCTCGGCCATTCTTGATCACCTCGTGAGTGATCCAGGTACCTCTGCAAAGAGGGGAGGAATCGGATATAATGAAGTTCCACCACCCTTTAACCACAACTATACTTATAATCCGAGTGTTCAGAAATCTGTCGATTTCGAAGTTCCTCAGACAACTCCAATCAAGATTACAAGTGTAAAACCAAGTGTTAGCTGTGGAGAAACAAGTTCGAAAGTTTCTAATGTGAATATTTCTGTTTTGAGTCCAGTCTCATCGGATTCGGATAAGTTGTCCGAATCTGATCAGACAAAAGAGAAGGTAGGGTTACCCACCGATGGAGATAAAAATAAAGTGTCTAAAAAGAGTTCTCCACTCAATCCGTACGTCCCACCTTATGTGAGACGAACGGCTGGTAACACTACCTCTACATCCAAACCAACATTTGACAAGAAATTGGAGAGTCGGTGTTGCTTTAGATGTAACAAATTAGGGCATTTAGTTGCAGATTGCCCTCTGGAGCCAAGATTAAGAGGTGTGAAGCCAAATAAAACTGAGTATAAGCGTCATTTTGTTACTGCTAAAAATGAAAACTTTAAAAAATGCCAAAATGTAACGAATTCAAGTTTTCATAAAAACCAACCTCAGTTTTACAACCAAACCTCAAGATATAGCACCTTCAATTCTCAAAGGTTTGGAAGGCATTACACACAATCTGCAGGGAGATTCCCTAACAGGACTTACAGAAATTATCCTGATGCTAACTTAAGAAAGCCAGGGTACGGGACGTATCGATCCAAGACCAATTGGTCTTGGGTCCCAAGATTCTAACTCTTTGTTTTATTGTGCAGGAACAGTTGAACAGGGCTGCAAACAATCTTTGGATTGTAGATAGCGGCTGTTCCAGGCACATGACAGGCAACAAACACTTGTTGCAAGACTTAAAACCTGTTCAGGGAGCTAGAGTTAGTTTTGCTGGTGAAAGCGGAGGAAGGATTACCGGTAGAGGAACTGTGTCGAATGGGAGAATGACACTTGAAAACGTAAATTTTGTGGAGGAATTAAAGCACAATCTGCTGAGTGTGTCGCAGATCTGTGATAAAGAATACACTGTCCATTTCACTAAGAATGAAGCGATTGTATTGAAGCCTGGTTTTCATATACCAGAAGAATGGATAGTAATGAAAGCTCCACGTGAAACGAATACATACGTGATGGATATGAGGTCTACTGAAATGGCCACCGGAGAATCCTGTTTAATGACAAAGGCAAGCGAATCAGAATCAGAATTATGGCACAGGAGAATGGGACATATTCATCTTCGGAAGATGAACTTCATTGTCAAGAATGGGCTTGTGATGGGCGTTCCCTTAAAAAGTTTTAACTTTGAAGACAAATGTATAGCATGCAAGAAGGGAAAGCAACACAAGAAATCCCATCTCACCAAGAAGATTAACTCAATTGCCGGTACTCTAGAACTACTTCATATGGATCTCTTCGGTCCCGTGAATGTACAAAGTCTAGGAGGTACCTCTTACTGCTTGGTGATCACTGATGACTACTCGCGATACTCGTGGGTATATTTTCTGAAAACGAAAGACGAGACGACTCAGATGGTGAAGAATCTAATTACAAAAGTCGAGAACGTCATGAGTAAATCAGTTAAATTCATCAGAAGCGACAATGGGACAGAGTTCAAGAACTTTGAGATGGAAATCTTTTGTCTTCAGAAGGGTATTGAGCATCAATACAGCGCTCCGTATACTCCACAACAGAACGGAGTAGCTGAAAGGAAGAACCGAACGTTGATTGAAGGAGCCAGAACTATGCTGGCAGACTCAAAGCTTCCTGTGATGTTCTGGGCTGAAGCAGTTGCTACAGCCTGCTATGTTCTGAATCGGGTGTTATCCGTTAAGAGACTTGGAAAAACTTGTTACGAGCTTATGCATGGAAGGAAGCCCAACTTGTGCGGTCTTGAACCATTTGGGTCTCCTTGTTCGATTTTGAAGACTAATTCGAAATTTGGTGAAGTAGCTGATGAGGGAATCCTTGTCGGTTATGTTGTTGGGACTCCCAACAGACGGGTCTTCAATACGTCGACTTGCAAGGTGGAGGTGGTTTGTAACACCGACATTACTAGTTACCAACCGCCAAAACCAAGCAATGGACCTGCTGAGCTGTTTGACTATGTTAAACTTTTTAAGTCGTTTAACGTACCTAATTTGGAAATTTCTGAAGAAGACGAAAGAGCTGTGACGAAGATGATACTTGATGAGGAAGAGAATATATTGCAACATCAGATTTTTGAGAAATCTCAACCTTCCACATCAAACACGATCGATACCCCTGCGGCCTCAACTGAAGATGAGTTTATTAATCCTTTTCACTCTCAGCCTGAAACTACCATAGATGAGATCTCTTCAAACTTGGAAGACAATTTACATGTCGGTGCTGTTCCGACCACGAGAATTCACAAAGATCACCCATTGGAGAACGTTATAGGTGATGTGTCCTCGAGTGTACAAACCAGAAGTAGCCTGAATGAGCACACCTGTGTTTATTCAAGCATAAAAGAAACGGGTATAATGAATGAATGTTTGTACTCCTGCTTTATAAGCCAAATTGAACCAAAGAATTATCAAATGGCTTTAAAGGACAGCTCGTGGGTCGAAGCCATGCAAGAAGAATTGGCTCAGTTCGAGAAAATGGAAGTTTGGACCTTGGTTGAAAAACCAAGAAATGTGCATGCTATAGGCACGAAATGGGTGTTCAAGTGTAAGAGGGATGAAAAGGGGATTATCGTGAGAAATAAGGCGAGGCTGGTTGTTAAAGGTTTTAATCAACAAGAGGGTATTGACTACAATGAGGTTTTCGCTCCTGTTGCCCGGTTAGAAGCGATTCGATTGTTTTTGGCGTTTGCTGCATCTAAAAAGATGAAGGTGTTTCAGTTAGATGTGAAGAGCGCGTTTCTTAACGGGAAAGTTGATGAGGTTGTGTTTGTTGAGCAACCTCCGGGTTTTCCTGACCCAGACTTTCCGGATCACGTATACAGGTTGAGCAAGGCGTTATATGGGTTACATCAGGCACCTCGTGCCTGGTATTCAACGTTATCGGACTACTTGCTGGAAAATGGTTTTGAAAGGGGATTGATTGACAGTACGCTGTTTGTGAAGAGAGAAGGATGTGACTTCTTACTGGTTCAAGTCTACGTGGATGATATCATTTTTGCTGCATCAAGAGTATCCATGTGTCAGGATTTTGAGGCTGTCATGAAGAAACGATTCGAGATGAGTGCTATGGGTGAACTAACCTTCTTTCTAGGATTGCAGGTTGATCAGAAGAAGGATGGGATGTTCATTCATCAAACAAAGTATGTTCATGATGTGCTGAAGAGATTCAAGATGGAGGACAGTTCTCCATATGACACCCCAATCTGCGTCAATCACAAGTTGGGCGCTGAATCAGATGGTGACGCAGATGTGGACCCTACTCTGTATCGGGCGATAATAGGTTCATTAATGTATTTAACAGCTTCTAGGCCCGATATAATGTTTTCTGTTTGTCTTTGTGCTCGTTTTCAGGCAAACCCAAAGGAATCTCACATGAAAGGTGTGAAGAGGATTTTGCGGTATCTTAAGGGCAAGCCGAAACTAGGGTTGTGGTACCCAAATGGAGGAGACGTTGAACTGGTGGCGTATACGGATTCTGATTATGGTGGCTGTAATCAGAGTCGGAAGTCAACAACAGGAGGCTGTCAGTTTCTTGGAGGAAGATTAGTTTCCTGGCAGTGCAAGAAACAGACATCAGTTGCCATTTCAACATGCGAAGCTGAATACATGGCAGCATCCAACTGCTGCTCTCAGGTTTTGTGGATTCAGCAACAATTGCGCGACTATGGTCTGAATTTCTTACTTACTCCTATTTTAATTGATAACACTGCCGCCATCTCAGTAATTAACAATCCCGTGAAGCACAGTAAAACTAAGCATATTGACATTCGTCATCACTTCATACGGGATTGTGCTGAGAAGAAACTGATCAAGATCGAAAAAGTTGATACACTTAAAAATTTTGCTGACTTGTTTACAAAAGCGTTTGATAAATCCCGATTTCAAAACCTAATTGAGCTAAACGGGATGATCAATCCCGAGTAACCATGTCTTTGATTTAAAAAAAAAAAAAAAAAAAAAAAAAAAAAAAAAAAAACATGGGTCATTTTTGCTTAAAATTAGTCGGTTACCTCAGTTTGATGGACATATCCTAGGATATGTTTTGGTCCTCGTTTCAACTTAGAGAATGAGGATAGCCATTAACCGGAAGACTGAAAGTGACCGGTGCAGCTATGACGTGTGTTCTTTCAGTTGCTGAAAATTAGTCGGTCATACTTAGTAAGAAGGACACATACTTGTATGTGGTCGGTCCAGTTGATCCATTGGATCTTCAGGATAGCCGTTTACCTGACGACTTTGACGTGATTGGGGCGATTGAATTTAAAGTTTTTTTTAAGGGAAATGAAATTAATTTTCAAGTCTGTTACTTCGTATGAAGTTCTATGCTGTGTTTAACAGAAAATTGATCCAACCTTGGAAAATGATATATATACTGATCGTGTGTGCTTAACTAGTGAAGTTATTAGGCTTAAAAGGCTTTAGAACAGTCATTGTATGTCGTGGTAATTTTTATGGTGCGTAAAAGTGTATGTGATACTAACTTAAACTACTCGAATTTACGTGGAAACTCCTTAAGAGTTTTGAATGTCTTCACACATATCTTTCCGAATGATAGGCAGAAAAGCGACTACCCAGTCATACACGAGCCCCTGAGTGATCTGATTCCCGTGAAGAAAACATTTCAAGATACTACAGTGATCCAGATTCGGGACTTGCAGTAGCTTAATACTCCGAAGTCAATAGACTGAAATTTGATCCCTTATTTCGTTAAAATTTTTCTAAGTTTTTTTTAGTTTTTGTAGTTATATTATTTTATTGTTGGTTACTGGGTCTTGATCATATTTGTTTAACTCTTTTTGGTAATTTCTAAAGTTAAATTCAGGATTATTCAAACTTAAAGGGCTGATTTTGAAAATTACGGGCGAAGTTGTTGAATTCAGCGAAGTTGTGCTTAACTTCGCCTTGGCGAAGTTAAGCGTAACTTCGCCTGAACCAACTCTGCCCTATATAAGGGATTGTAAACAGTAAACTGTTTTTTTTTTCTCGATTTACCAGCGAACTTGTTCGATTAATCAATTCATCCGGATCTTATTCTTCACTTTCGATTTCGATCTTGTGTTCCTTGTTTCTACTATACTAGTGGTATGTGTAGTCAATAACATCCTATCTTTCTCGTTATAGTTCTACCCGGTTCGAGACCTCGGGTCGTCGAACCTTAGAAACCAAGTTTTCCGACCTCACGTTACGTGTTCATGGACGACCTTTTCGTCCTAACACCATTGAAATATGTTGGACTTCATTGTTAGATCGTTAAATCGGTCCGAAACATCGGATAAACCTTGTTTGAATCTGAACAGTCGCCGTTTCAGATTCAGGCGAAGTTAAGGTTTACGCGAAGTTATTCTCAACTTCGCCAGTGGCTTAAGTTCGCCTTCAGCGAAGTTATCCACAACTTCGCTTGAAGCTTAATTTCGCCTATGGCGAAGTTATCCATAACTTCGCCTTGAACATAACTTCGCCTATTTCAAATTTTTTATAAGTTTATAGACGAACTTACAGATGAAGCGAAGTTGTTCCCAACTTCGCCTCAACTTTAAATTCGCCTGTACATCACAACTTCGCATATGGTACACAGCGAACTTGTGAGATGATTATATGGTCTCTAACTTGATTTGTTTTGTGCAGATATGGCTGCTGTTGGAGGTACTGGAGGTGATGATGGTGATGAGCAACGACAATTCTTCCCAGCCCATAACCAATACATCACTTTGGATCCAGACGCACGAGGCGTTGAAGACTATAGGGAGATTATCACATTTCTCCAACGATCACGAGTTTTT
This sequence comes from Bidens hawaiensis, assembly GCF_021521415.1. NCBI lineage: Eukaryota > Viridiplantae > Streptophyta > Magnoliopsida > Asterales > Asteraceae > Bidens > Bidens hawaiensis. Next base: position 192,235 of record NW_027494648.1, on the reverse strand, counting down.
CACGCGATCACTAATACACTACCCATATCTCTGCCCAACATTCAAGATTTCTGGCAGACGGTGTATTATGATTGCAGACCTGAGCCTCCAGTGATGCGAGCAACTGTCAATGGTCAAGACATACAGTTTTCCTCGGAAGACATACGGTTGGCTCTGCAGTTCGGTGATGAAACGAGAGACGACCCAACGGAATTCGTAGCTCCTTTCCGTGACGGAGCTTACTTAAGGATGGGTTATTCGGGTCCGCTGGGGGACTCGCAGAGGAGGAAAGGCTTTCTGCTGGATCAATGGCGCTTTTTGATGCATGTGTTGATAGTATGCATGTCCGGCAGAAAGGCAGGAACAGATGGGATGGGTGCGACGATGCAATCGGCTATGATTGCGCTGACTTACAACCGCAGATATTCGTTTAGTCAGCTAATCTTTTACGAGATTGATCGTCAGAGACGGGCGACGGCGCGCGAGCGTTTTATTATGTATCCTCGGTTCCTACAAATGATTATCAATCATGTCGCTCCGTCTGTACCGCAAAGACGCCCTATCAGATACGTTGAGTGCGTAACAAAACGTATCTTTGCTCAGTGCAGAACGTCGAGCACTCGAAGCAACCCTGAGCGGCGTCCCAGGCATACTCCACTTTTCGGGTATCTCATTAACCCGGAGTATGTTCCTGCAGGAGGGGACGAGTTCAGGGATCCGCAACCACATCAGGCGGCAGCACCTCATGCTGTATCAGCTGCGCCTGTTGTATCTTCTGCTGCTGTGCCAGCTACTATATCTCAGGCTGTGTCCACTGCTGAAAACGTTGATCTAGATGCTGCTTTTAGTGGACATGGTTTGTTTGATATGGATGTCTCGGGTCCTCAGTTTATGGATGTTACCAGAGCAGCTACTTCGGTAGCTGACTCTGATCTAGACGAGACGTTTGCTGAGGCAAGAAGACTTATGGTGTCTCGTGAACGGACTACGGGAAAGAGGCCGAGAACTGTGGGGGAGGATGAGGATGAAGTGGATGAAGAGGAGGCAGTACAGATTGTGCTAAGACGCTCAAGAAGAGAACAGAGAGGGATAGGTTCGGGAGCTGGAGAATCTTCAAGACTAGTACGTTTTGCTCCACCTGCCTTATCTGGTATGTCTCTTATTCCTACTACTGCACAGGTTTCAGCGATCGAGACGTCGGCACCAACAATTGTGTCCCTACCACCACAACCGCTTAATCCACCGGTGGTAGTTGCACGGTTTGTGGAGTCGACAATCACCTCTACTGCAGGGTTACCAAGTGTACCACCTGCGGTCACTTCTGCTGATGTTCCACCAACTCCATTGCCTACTTCAGATACCGAGAGGATTCTTTCGCTAGAGCGGATTGTTGCTGAACAGTCAAAGACTATTGACCGCCTAGTGGAATCCAATCGACTACAAGCTGCCCTCCTGGTAGAACATGGACGAATAATAGATGCCTTCAAGGATTACTTGGCATCTCAGGGGGAGAAGACGTGTAGGGGCGATGAGTTGAGAACGAAAAGACGAGAAGATCATGACGATGATCCCAATGCACCTTCAGGTGCAGGTGATGAGCTGCCAAGAACCTCTCAGGCTCTTGGAGCTTCCACAACTGAGGGGGAGTCTACAAATGCAGATGGTGATGATGTTGTAGTTGTGGATGACGACGCTGATGTTGAAGACGTTATTGATGCGTTGAAGGAGTTGGATGAGGAGGAGGACGATGAGTTGATGGATGATGATGACGTGTTGCCTATGGATGAGATTGAGAGGATTGGAGAACAGATTAATGTGGAAGATGTATTAGAAGAAGGTGAGATTGTAGATGAGTCAGTGGAACATGAGATTCCAGCTGTTGAGAGATCATAATTGGGGGATGAGAGCGTGATAGAAGATACAGTATGGGAGGAGCAGCAGAACTGGAAAGAAGGCTGTGCTCAGTGGTTTGTTAAAACCAAGAAGCCTGCAGTGCCAACGATGTTCAGAAAGACTTATAATATAAAGGGCTATGCAGAGTCAAAGAAAGGAATCATATGCTGGTTGTACGACAAAGAGCTGAAACTATTTGTGATCAAACGGTACGACGGCATTCAGTACTTTAAGAGATTGTTGAGATCTATGAATTCCTTACCAGAATGTGAGGTGAGAGATTTAGCGAGATTGGGGCTGATCAATAGAAGTAATGATGATATGGCAAGAATCATTGGGAAGATCGTCTGGAAAGAAGCCATTAAAGACAAAAAGTTTGAACTCCTAAAGCCTCAAAAAGGAAAGTTGATAGAAGACAAAGATCGTGGAATGAGGGCTGACGGAAAACCTTGGATGGTAATGAAGTATAAACCAGTCCGTCATTTGAAAGAAGTACCGATGAAAGTTATGCCCAAGAACGTCCTAAAAGATTTAAAATGGTGGTACGTGGATTGTGAGACAGCTGAGGCGGTAATGGAAGATGAGGATGAACAAGAAGTACTTCGGGTGTACGACCCGATGCATCTTGTTAATCTATCGAAGGATGATTTGAAAGTGCTCAACGAGAAGAAGATCTTCTACATTCCTGCTTGGAAGGATCAAGCTAGGAAATATCAAAGGGTAGTGTCGGTATGTGTGAGAGAAGGGGCGCACGCGTAGAGGTAAAGATTACAAGACTCAAGATTTGAAGATCAAGATATGAAGCTACTGCCAAGGGGGAGTCTGTTGGTACATGTATGTCAGTAGTTCATAGTCTAGCATTTGTAATCGAGTCTGTAATGTAATTATGTTTTGTTTATGTTTGTTTTGTAATGCGCGAAGTTGTCAACAAGTTCGCTATGGCGAACTTGTTGAATCAGCGAAGTTATTGACAACTTCGCCTGTGGCGAAGTTGTCGTGTTTATATACTGTTTCAGACGAAACAGTTTGAGGTTGTTCGTTTAGGGTTTTCGTTTCAGTTTTCAGTAACCGAGTTACGTGTCATAGTCTGTAACAGTGACCTCGGGTCACGTGTTTGTTATCAATATAACGTGGTTGGTTTATTGCTTGTGTGTTCGATCTCTATATACTCTACACTCGTATCTATCTACGCAGGGATTCCGCACCTGCGTTGTTAGAGACATCCCGTGTACGATCCGTCCAGGAACCTACAGTACCATTAATTTCGCGGCCACGCACCCGAAAAATCGCGCCCACGCGCCTGAAAAAGCGTCTGGAATGACCAGGTACTGTCACGTCACCATAACTTCCTGCACGTCCTGACACAGTCAGAAGAAACCGTCGCACGACGTTTCAGAAGTTTGGACTGTTCTTATCCTTTCACCAACTCTTCGAATTTCAAAAAAAAAAAAAAAAATTCAAAAAGATTCAAAAGTAAGCGGGAAAATACCCCTTACCTTGGCAACCAAGCAACCATAAGACGAGTGCGGGTACAGTGTCAAGGCAAAACCCTTCACATACTTAGCACCCGCAGGGAATTGACGCCAGGAATACCTTGGAAGTAAAGTAACCGTAAGACGAGTGCGGGTACAGTGTCAAGGCAAAACCCTTCACATACTTAGCACTCTGCAGGGAATTCAAACCAAGAAGGATCTTCTGGGCCATGCTTGCGGAAACGGGAATAACATCCCCGCATGACGGGAACGTCGAGAACTATATTGTTTGAAACTCCAAGATGGAATTGGTGGTTTTAGCATAATTGATCACTATGTGGAAAACTACCAAAACCCCATGGAGAATCCACACAAGTGGGACTCAACGCTCCTGACTTGCGAGGAGGTTACAGACCTACCCGCTTCATACCCAAAGATCAAGCAGAAAAGTCGGGAATTTCTGCGTGACATCAGGAAAACCGCGGGAATAATCCCCACGGAAAACCTTAAAACTAAAAACCCTTTTCAAAACCCCTTGCTAGTCCAAAAGTTCACCTCACTTATTAATAATTCATGAGAAGAACATTGGACTGGGGGGACTTGAAGAGGTAGGTCCCAGCAGAGCCCAGTTGGACCCGCAAGACTCACCTTGAACAGGGACGTCTGCGCAACGACCAACTGCTCCCGCAGGACCCAACATGCTCAGAGAACCTTACGCGGAGTACGCCAGCTGTACCCGCAGGGAAAGCCTCCCAATGGTGAAGTGTGACATCTGCCCCGATCCGACCCGACCCAGGTACCCGTTTCCCTTATCCGAGCTCTTTCTTTTATGATTTAATATTTATTTATACTTATACTTTATTTTTAATAATAATGTTTTCCTTCCCGCCTCTTCCTCTCTTTTCCTTTCCGCCGTCCCGTCCCTCTTCTTCTCTCCGCCTTCTTTTCTCTCTTGTCGCCGTCCCGCCCTTAAGCCTTGAACCCCCCCTTCTCTTATTTTTGTGTCCTTTGTTTCTTCCCGCCTAAGGTTGTCTGCGCAGCTCCACGCGCCAGACTCCTTACAAGGAAGCCTGCGCGAAGACCTGTTGTTCCTGCGTTACGCGAGGCGAACGGTTCTCGCAGCGCGCTAAGAATTGTAGTTCTTCTCGCAGCGCGCTAAGAACGGTAGTTCTTCCCGCGACGCGCTAAGAATTGTAGTTCTTCCCGCGGCGCGCTAAGAATTGTAGTTCTTCCCGCGGCGCGCTAAGGATATTAGTTCTTCCCGCGGCGCGCTAAGGTTTGCTCTGTCAGCCTTCGCCCTCGCGCGTGCGCTCGAGCCTTCTCGCGCTAAACCCTTTGAGTTTCCTTCTGTTTAATCTAGCCGTTTGCTTTTGTGTTGTCTATTCTTCTGTGCTGTTGACCTGACCTGTCTTATGTCTGAAAAGTTACTTTCGGCGTAGCATGCGCGCCAACCCCATTGGTTGACAGAAAAAGTGACTGACATTATCTTTGGAGATCTGCTTTTCCATGCTTGACCAGTACCTTTTCTGACACCTCCCATGCCTGTTTACTGTTCCCTGTCAGTCTTCCCTTTTTGCTTTTTCTCTTTTCCTGCAGCCGTCATATCTTTTGTTATCTTTTGGTTTGTCTTGTTCTGTTTGCCTTGGAGATCTTTTCCCCTTTTCTAGGGATTGTGTTCCCTAGGGTTTCCCTATAAATAATAATGTTATTTTCCTAACACTTCACACACAAACACTTATTTTAACCTCCTCCTTGATCTCTCTGCCGCCTCCCTCTCTGCCTCCGTCTTCCTCCCTGTTCTGCCCTGCTTTTCCGGTAATATATATTATATATAATAATTTACTTATTAATTATGCTAACTTATAATCAAGACTTAAATCAAATCATTAAAACAATAATCTTTAATTATAGGTTAACTTGTGCTTGTTTAAAGTTGGTTCTTGCTTTATCTTACACCGCACCGTTTATCAAGTGAGTAATCTCGTACCTAATCCCTTTTTGCTTTTAATGTTTTGGGATGTTCATGTGTTCATACAAACTTAGAGTCTTAAACTTGTTTATGAACTTTAGTCGCGCAGTATCCCATGTGTTGATGACGTTTACTTGGCTGTTTATTTGTATGTGTGTATCATTAACCGCTTTGTTCGGCCTATTCCGAAGTTTTCATGGATCCATTAGATGAACACGGGAGACCTATCGTTTACGGTTTTCTTTGTTTACACTTGCACAGATGTTTTCTCGTTTTTGTGCTCATTTGGGAGCACGGATTGAACTATGAACTATGAGCTATGATCTATTTAGGCTTGATCACAATCTGATTGCACCCTTGTTAAACACCAGACATACACGTGTTGCGCGCAGATTTATTGTTATCTATGTATTGTATTAAACTTGATTTCTCACCAACACGCAAGTGTTTGACGTTTTATTTTAACACATGTTCAGGTTTGCTGTAGCTACATTTGGAGCTTGTGGACACGTAGGACGTTTTTACTTTTGAACCTAGATTAAAATGTATCAAGACAAGTTATTGTTGTTCGAATATTTTGCCTTATAATATAATGAATTATGTTGCTTTATGTTATCTTGTGTTTACTTTGCGCGTGCGCGAATGAATGTATTTATTAAATATTGACACCCAAATAGTGTCACGAGTAATGAAACAATATGTGGCGCCCCGATGTATAATCCGCCTTTGGTCGGGGTGTTACAGATTGGTATCAGAGCTCGTTGACTTTAGGATAGGTGGTTAGACGTAACGGCCTAGAATACCTAAGAGTCCCTTCTCGCGCATGAGAGAAATCTCATGTTTGCGCGCTTATTGTTAATTACTCGTTATTTATGAATATGTTCGCGCTTGCGCAGTATATGATTTTATGTTTTATTTCGCGATATTTCGATTTTTGTTGAATTTCGATTTTTATTGATTTTACTTACATGTTCGTTTGTTGGATTTGAAAATCCGAAAAGTCATGGTGATACATGAATAGTTGATTTTCAATTTCCATTTACGATTATGTTCTGAGGTTGGAGACTTGAAAAGTCATGGTGATACATGAATTGTCAACCTCCAATACTCATTTTCTTGTATGTTTTATATTGAAGATTGAAAAGTCATGGTGATACATGAATCGTCAATCTCCAATACTCGTTTGATCGTATATTTTAAATTGGGAATTCGGAAAGTCATGGTGATACATGAATTGTCGATTCTTGATTCGAATTTGTTACCTTTATTAAGTCTGCATTTAGGGTCATTTATTTTACTTTAACTTTTGACAGTAACTGACTCCGTGAAACCAAGCTTTTCGAGGTTATACTTTGCGTTAAAACCAAGATATTAACAAAAATTAAAACTTTTATAGAATGCCTCCACTATCTCGCCGATTTCAGAGAAGAGAAGCCTCGCGCATGCGTAGACAGCAACGTTCCCAGGAAATGGCCGCCGCAATAGCCCAAGCCTTAAACCAAAACAATGCTAATACCTCCAGTTATAACATTAAGTCCTTTAACGCGGGTAACCCTCCAAAGTTCACAGGTCTTGAAGGAGCCACCGTGATGCTCCAATGGCTCGAGAAGATTGAAAACACTTTCCTCCACACCCAATGCCCCTCAGACAGACGAACCCTATATGCTTCCAGTGTCCTGGAATCTAGAGCGCTTACATGGTGGAATGGAGTAGCTCATGCGCGTGGCGCAGAAGCTGCTTCTAGCATGCCCTGGGAGGAATTCAAAGAAATTCTGACGCGAGAATTCTGCCCTCCCAACGAAGTTAAGCGCCTGGAAGAAGAATTTTGGAATCTTAAGCAGTACAGTGGCGAAGCGCGCGAGTACGCGACGCGTTTCCATGAACTAAGCCTGCTTGTCCCTCACCTTGTTACCCCTTCCCGCCGAGCCATCGAGAAATTCCTTGGGGGTCTCCCCATGGAAATTCAAGATTCTGTATGGGCCAGAAACCCAGCAACCCTCTCTGACGCCATTGAGTTGGCCGCTGTGCTCAGCGACAACCATGTCAGAGCAGGAACCCTGTTCCTGCGGGGAGCTGAGAAGACTAAACCCACCAAGACTGCCCCTGAACCAACAGAAACCAAACCCGAACCCTCAAACCGTAACAACCTCAAGCGCAGGCGCAAAGCCTATGCGCTTACCAGCCCGCCCATAGTCCAGCAACCCACCTACCAACCTCCAGTTTACACGCCTAACCCACTATCAGCCTACCCAACTCCCCCTATAGTCCACAACTATGCCTTAACCAATCCCGCACTCCCTGCCCCGCCTCCTAAGAAACCTTACACAGGAACCCAACCCTTTTGCCCAACCTGTAGACTTCACCACCCAACTCAGACCCCGTGTCGACAATGTAACCGATGTGGCCGCGTTGGTCACTCAGCCGAATACTGTAGAGTCCCTCCCGCCAATCCAATTGCGCCAATACCACCAGTCTACCCGCAGAACCCACAACCAACCTACCAAAACCCACGACCCAGATCGTGCTTTAACTGCGGTGATCCCAGTCATTTCCGGAACGCGTGCCCGAGACTACAAGTTCAGATTACGCAAGCGAATCCGGTGAACCAGATTTCGAATCAAGTGACGCGCGGACGAGCTTTTAACATAACCGCGCACCAAGCGCAAGCGAATAATGACGTAGTTAATGGTACATTTTTGCTTAACGGATTTTATGCTTCTGTACTTTTTGATACTGGCGCCGATCGAAGTTTTATTTCTCGCGCGTTTGAGCAGAAGCTTGCGCGACCGCGCAGCGATTTAAAAGAAAATTTTTCAGTTGAATTGGCTAATGGCGAAACTGTTTTAATTAACTCAGTGATTAAAGATTGCACGCTTAACCTTAACGAAAACGATTCCCTGATCGACCTCATCCCCATGCCTCTTGGAAGCTTTGATGTTATCATTGGTATGGACTGGCTCTCGAATAATCGCGCCGAAGTTATTTGCGCCAAGAAGTTGATTCGCATTCCTCGAGAAAATGGTGATCTTCATATCTACGGCGAAAAACCCTCCAGTGGTCTTAAGCTTATGTCTTGCGCCGAAGCCCAAAGACTCATGCGGAAAAAGTGTATTGCATTTTTAGCCCATGTGGTTAAACCCGATGAAGGAATGAAGAAGCTTCGCGATATCCCTGTTGTGCGTGATTTCCCTGAAGTTTTTCCTGATGATCTTCCTGGTATCCCTCCCGCTCGTGAAGTCGAGTTCCGTATTGATCTTGTCCCTGGTGCTTCCCCCGTAGCTAAATCTCCTTACCGTCTTGCGCCCGCTGAGATGCAAGAATTGGCAAGCCAACTTCAAGAGTTGACCGCTAAAGGATTCATTCGCCCTAGCTCTTCGCCCTGGGGTGCTCCGGTGTTGTTCGTTAAAAAGAAAGATGGTTCGTTTCGCATGTGTATTGATTACCGCGAGTTGAACAAACTCACCATTAAGAACCGGTATCCCTTACCGTGTATTGACGACCTCTTTGATCAACTCCAAGGTGCCTCTTGTTTCTCCAAGATCGATCTCCGTTCTGGCTATCACCAGTTGCGCATCCGCGATGAAGATGTTCCGAAGACTGCTTTTCGAACTCGTTATGGCCATTTTGAATTCTTGGTCATGTCATTCGGTTTAACCAACGCACCCGCCGTTTTCATGGATCTAATGAATCGGGTGTGTAGGCCTTTCTTGGATAAATTCGTGATTGTGTTTATCGATGACGTTCTGATTTATTCTAAGACCAAGGCCGAGCATGAGCAACATCTTCGGTTGGTGTTGCAAAAGCTTCGAACCGAGCAGCTTTATGCTAAGCTCTCCAAGTGTGAATTTTGGTCGGATGAAGTACAGTTTCTTGGCCATGTTGTTAACAAGATGGGTATCCATGTCGACCCATCCAAAATTGAAGCAATCAAGAACTGGATTACGCCATCCACTCCTACCGAAATCCGTTCCTTTCTGGGCTTAGCTGGTTATTACCGGCGCTTCATTTCGAACTTCTCGAAGATCGCTTTGCCTTTATCAGCTCTAACGCACAAAGGTAAACCGTATATTTGGGGCTCGAAGCAAGAAGAAGCCTTTCTGACGCTCAAGCGTTTGTTGTGTGAAGCTCCTGTTCTTGCGCTACCTGAGGGTAATGAAGATTTTGTAGTGTATTGCGATGCATCCAACCAAGGTCTCGGTTGTGTTCTTATGCAACGAGGCAAGGTTATCGCTTACGCATCAAGGCAACTTAAGGTTCATGAAAAGAATTATACAACTCACGACCTCGAACTAGGCGCAGTTGTTTTTGCCTTGAAGATCTGGAGACACTACCTTTATGGTACTAAGTGTATCCTCTACACTGACCATAAAAGCCTTCAGCATATCTTTGATCAGAAGGAACTTAACATGAGGCAACGCCGATGGAACGAACTCATCAGCGATTACGATTGTGAGATCCGGTATCATCCTGGTAAGGCTAATGTGGTAGCCGATGCGCTCGGCCGAAAACCCTGCCAGCTTAACTGTATTCTGCCGCGCACGCAGCTTCACTTTGCGCCGATTCAGAGCAATCTTGAATCACGCATTCGCGACGCGCAGCGCGCATCCATCAGTAATGGTAACATTCGCGCCGAGTTAGCGTGTGGCGCGGAAGCGCACTTTGTCCCTAATCTGAGTGGAATTCTCTGTTATCTTAATCGCATCTGGATTCCCTTTGATGAGAATCTTCGCGCTGATATCCTGAGTGAAGCGCACAAATCTCGGTATTCCGTTCATCCTGGCGCCGATAAAATGTACAAGGATTTGCGCATTACTTATTGGTGGCCCGGTATGAAGAAGGATATTGCTGTGTTCGTAGCTAGATGCCTGACTTGTTCTAAAGTAAAAGCTGAACACCAACGCCCATCTGGTTTGCTCGAACAACCAGAAATTCCTACGTGGAAATGGGAAGGTATAGCGATGGACTTTATTACCAAGTTACCTTTGACAGCAAGCAAACATGATAGCATTTGGGTAATAGTGGATCGTTTGACTAAGTCTGCTCACTTTCTGCCCATTCGTGAAAACTACCGTGTTGAGCAACTAGCGCAGCTTTATGTCAAAGAGATTGTCTGCCGTCATGGTACTCCTTTGAGCATCATATCCGATCGCGATGGCCGTTTTATATCTCGCTTTTGGAAATCTCTCCAATCTGCGCTAGGAACTCGCTTGGACATGAGTACGGCATATCACCCTCAGACTGACGGTCAGTCTGAGCGAACTATTCAGACTCTTGAGGATATGCTCCGATCTTGTGTTCTTGATTTTGGAGGTAATTGGGATTCGCACCTGCCTTTGATCGAGTTCTCTTATAATAACAGCTATCATTCCAGTATTGGTATGGCCCCATTTGAAGCACTTTACGGTCGTAAGTGCCGCTCCCCGATTTGTTGGAGCGAAGTGGGTGAAACTCAAATCACAGGACCCGAACTTGTTCAAGAGACAACCGATAAAATCGCCAAGATCCGTGATCATCTGCTGACTGCCAGAAGCCGACAGAAGAGTTACGCAGATCGCAGGCGAAAGCTTCTCGAATTTCAAGTTGGTGATCTTGTTCTCCTCAAAGTGTCGCCTTGGAAAGGTGTTGTCCGCTTTGGGAAGAAATGTAAGCTTGCTCCTCGATATGTTGGACCATTTAAGATTCTCGCGCGTGTGGGAAAAGTTGCCTACAGACTTGACCTGCCGCCCCGCGCTCAGTAATGTGCATCCAACGTTCCATGTATCCAATCTCAAGAAGTGTTTAGCTGACGAGAACCTTCACATTCCACTTGATGAAGTTCAAGTTGATGAATCTATGCATTTCGTTGAGAAGCCTGTTGAGATTATGGATCGCGAGGTAAAGCAAACCAAGCGCAGTCGCATCCCTATCGTGAAAGTTCGCTGGGAGTCCAAGCGCGGAGCCGAGTTTACATGGGAAAGGGAAGATCAGATGAAGATCAAGTACCCGCACCTGTTCTCTGCGCAACCTACTTCGAGATAAATTTCGGGACGAAATTTCTTAAAGTAGGGGAGGCTGTGACATCTGCCCCGATCCGACCCGACCCAGGTACCCGTTTCCCTTATCCGAGCTCTTTCTTTTATGATTTAATATTTATTTATACTTATACTTTATTTTTAATAATAATGTTTTCCTTCCTGCCTCTTCCTCTCTTTTCCTTTCCGCCGTCCCGTCCCTCTTCTTCTCTCCGCCTTCTTTTCTCTCTTGTCGCCGTCCCGCCCTTAAGCCTTGAACCCCCCCTTCTCTTATTTTTGTGTCCTTTGTTTCTTCCCGCCTAAGGTTGTCTGCGCAGCTCCACGCGCCAAACTCCTTACAAGGAAGCCTGCGCGAAGACCTGTTGTTCCTGCGTTACGCGAGGCGAACGGTTCTCGCAGCGCGCTAAGAATTGTAGTTCTTCTCGCAGCGCGCTAAGAACGGTAGTTCTTCCCGCGACGCGCTAAGAATTGTAGTTCTTCCCGCGGCGTGCTAAGAATTGTAGTTCTTCCCGCGGCGCGCTAAGGATATTAGTTCTTCCCGCGGCGCGCTAAGGTTTGCTCTGTCAGCCTTCGCCCTCGCGCGTGCGCTCGAGCCTTCTCGCGCTAAACCCTTTGAGTTTCCTTCTATTTAATCTAGCCGTTTGCTTTTGTGTTGTCTATTCTTCTGTGCTGTTGACCTGACCTGTCTTATGTCTGAAAAGTTACTTTCGGCGTAGCATGCGCGCCAACCCCATTGGTTGACAGAAAAAGTGACTGACATTATCTTTGGAGATCTGCTTTTCCATGCTTGACCAGTACCTTTTCTGACACCTCCCATGCCTGTTTATTGTTCCCTGTCAGTCTTCCCTTTTTGCTTTTTCTCTTTTCCTGCAGCCGTCATATCTTTTGTTATCTTTTGGTTTGTCTTGTTCTGTTTGCCTTGGAGATCTTTTCCCCTTTTCTAGGGATTGTGTTCCCTAGGGTTTCCCTATAAATAATAATGTTATTTTCCTAACACTTCACACACAAACACTTATTTTAACCTCCTCCTTGATCTCTCTGCCGCCTCCCTCTCTGCCTCCGTCTTCCTCCCTGTTCTGCCCTGCTTTTCCGGTAATATATATTATATATAATAATTTACTTATTAATTATGCTAACTTATAATCAAGACTTAAATCAAATCATTAAAACAATAATCTTTAATTATAGGTTAACTTGTGCTTGTTTAAAGTTGGTTCTTGCTTTATCTTACACCGCACCGTTTATCAAGTGAGTAATCTCGTACCTAATCCCTTTTTGCTTTTAATGTTTTGGGATGTTCATGTGTTCATACAAACTTAGAGTCTTAAACTTGTTTATGAACTTTAGTCGCGCAGTATCCCATGTGTTGAGGACGTTTACTTGGCTGTTTATTTGTATGTGTGTATCATTAACCGCTTTGTTCGGCCTATTCCGAAGTTTTCATGGATCCATTAGATGAACACGGGAGACCTATCGTTTACGGTTTTCTTTGTTTACACTTGCACAGATGTTTTCTCGTTTTTGTGCTCATTTGGGAGCACGGATTGAACTATGAACTATGAGCTATGATCTATTTAGGCTTGATCACAATCTGATTGCACCCTTGTTAAACACCAGACATACACGTGTTGCGCGCAGATTTATTGTTATCTATGTATTGTATTAAACTTGATTTCTCACCAACACGCAAGTGTTTGACGTTTTATTTTAACACATGTTCAGGTTTGCTGTAGCTACATTTGGAGCTTGTGGACACGTAGGACGTTTTTACTTTTGGACCTAGATTAAAATGTATCAAGACAAGTTATTGTTGTTCGAATATTTTGCCTTATAATATAATGAATTATGTTGCTTTATGTTATCTTGTGTTTACTTTGCGCGTGCGCGAATGAATGTATTTATTAAATATTGACACCCAAATAGTGTCATGAGTAATGAAACAATATGTGGCGCCCCGATGTATAATCCGCCTTTGGTCGGGGTGTTACATGAAGTACCCCGCTTGTTCCCGCAGTTGCGGATACAAGCCATCAGGGAAGGCTACCCGCACTGACAGCAAGGCTACACGCACAAGGCACTAGCTACTTCAGTAGTCACATGAAGGAATGAGCAAGGCAGGAATACTCCCGCCTAAATGAGCCAGTCCGTATGCTTCTGGAAGATCTTTTGTACTATACCTACTAAGGTATGGGCAGAACAGACGATCTGACCAGAACAGCCCATGAACCAATCACAGGGTGACAGCTCACCGACAACAGTACGAGGAGGAGCACCCTCTAGTACTGTTTGTCACTATTAGCCGCTGCCTACTCACCAACCCTTACTATGGGACGTGCGCAGCCTACAGTTGGTGGAACAGTGCATAGCCGGCAGTAAATGAACAGTGTACAGCCGACCTTGTTACTGTCGGCCGTAGTTGTAACACCCCGACCAAAGGCGGATTATACATCGGGGCGCCACATATTGTTTCATTACTCGTGACACTATTGGGTGTCAATATTTAATAAATACATTCATTCGCGCATACGCAACGTAAACAAAAGACAACTTAAAACAACATAAATTAATATATTATAAATCATAATATTCGAACAGCAAAAACTTGTCTTGATACATTTTAATCTAGGTCCAAAATAAAGAACTTCCTACGTGTCCTTAAGCTCCCAAAACAGCTACTGCAAACCTGAACATGTGTTAAAATAAACGTCAAACACTTGCGTGTTGGTGAGAAATCAAGTTTAATAGATAATCATAGATAATCACAGTAAATCTGCGCGCAACACGTGTATGTCTAGAGTTTAACAAGGGTGTAATCAGATTGTGATCAAGCCTAAGATAGTTCATAGATCATAGTTCAATCCATGCTCCCAATTGAGCATAAAAACGAGAAAACATCTGTGCAAGTGTAAACAAAGAAAACCGTAAACGATAGGTCTCCCGTGTTCAACTAATGGTACCAACGGAACTGCGGAATAGGCCGAACAAAGCGGTTAATGATACACACATACAAACAAACAGCCAAGTAAACGTCCTCAACACATGGGATACTGCGCGACTAAAGTTCATAAACAGTTTAAGACTCAAGTTTTGTACGAACACATGAACATCCCAAAACATTAAAACTAAAAAGGGATTAGGTACGAGATTACTCACTTGATAAAGATGTGAAGATAGATAAAGCAAGAACCAACTTTAAACAAGCACAAGTTATCCTATAAATAAGATTATTGTTTTAATAATTTGTTTTAAGTCTAGAATATAAGTTAGCATAATTAAATAAGTAAATTATTATATATATTATATATTACCGGAAAAGCAGGAAGAACAAGGAGGAAGACGGAGGCAAGAGAGGAGGCGGCAGGAGGACAAAGGAGCAAGAGAGAAATAAAAGAGATTAAGTGTTTGTGTGTGATGTGTTATGAAAATAATATTATTATTTATAGGGAAAACCCTAGGAGACATAAATCCAGAAAAAGGGGAAAAGATCATCAACAGGATCACGCAAAAGATAACAAAGCAAAAGATTCCAAAAGCAAAAGATATCAAAAGATATGGCAGCAGGGAAAAAGAGAAAAGCAAAAGGGAAAGCTGTCAGGGAACAGTAAAAAGCATGGGCGGTTCAGGTAAAGGTACTGGTTAAAGCATGGAAAAGCAGATCTCAAAAGATAATGTCAGTCACTTTTTCTACCAACCAATGGGGTTGGTACGCATGCTGCGCCGAAAGTAACTATTCAGACATTAGATGGGTTAGGTCAACAGCTCAGAAGAAAAGACATTTACAAAAGCAAACGGCTAGAATAAACAGAAGATACAAGGGTTAAGCGCGGGAAGGCTGAGTGCGTGAGCGCGAAGGCTGGCACAACAAACCTTAGCGCACTGCGGGAAGAATCACAAATCCTTAGCGCATTGCGGGAAGAACTAATTCTTAGCGTGCTGCGTGAACTAGAATTCTAAGCGCATCGCGGGAAGAACATACATTCTTAGCGCATCGCGGGAAGAACATACATTCTTAGCGCGCTGCGAGAAGAGTTCTCTTCACGCATCGCAGGAACAAGATGTCTTCACGCAGGCTTCCATGTAAGGAGTCTGGCGCGTGGAGCTGCAGACATCCTTAGGCGGGAAGAACCAAAGGACAAGCAAAGAGAAGGAAAAGGGTTAAGCAGGAGGGCGGGACGGCGACAAGACAAAGAGGCGGAAAGAGAGGAGAGGGACGGGACGGCGGAAAGAAAGAGAGAGAGAGGCGGGAAGGAAAAGTATATTATTATTATTAAAAAAAAAAAAAAAAAAAAAATAAAGTATAAGCATAAATATATATTAAATCATAAAAGAAAGAGTTCGGGTCAGAGAAACGGGTACCTGGGTCGGGTCGGATCGGGGCAGATGTCACAGTCTCCCCTACTTTAAGAAATTTCGTCCCGAAATTTATCTCGAAGTAGGTTGCGCAGAGAACAGGTGCGGGTACTTGATCTTCATATGATCTTCCCTTTCCCATGTAAACTCGGCTCCGCGCTTGGACTCCCAGCGAACTTTCACGATAGGGATACGACTGCGCTTGGTTTGCTTAACCTCGCGATCCATAATCTCAACAGGCTTCTCAACGAAATGCATAGATTCATCAACTTGAACTTCATCGAGTGAAATGTGAAGGTTCTCGTTAGCTAAACACTTCTTGAGATTGGATACATGGAACGTTGGATGCACATTACTGAGCGCGGGCGGCAGGTCAAGTCTGTAGGCAACTTTTCCCACACGCGCGAGAATCTTGAATGGACCAACATAACGAGGAGCAAGCTTACCCTTCTTCCCAAAGCGGACAACACCTTTCCAAGGCGACACTTTGAGGAGAACAAGATCACCAACTTGAAATTCGAGAGGCTTTCGCCTACGATCTGCGTAACTCTTCTGTCGGCTTCTGGCAGTCAGCAAATGATCACGGATCTTGGCGATTTTATCGGTTGTCTCTTGAACAAGTTCGGGTCCTGTGATTTGAGTTTCACCCACTTCGCTCCAACAAATCGGGGAGCGGCATTTACGACCGTAAAGTGCTTCAAATGGGGCCATACCGATACTGGAATGATAGCTGTTGTTATAAGAAAACTCGATCAAAGGCAGGTGTGAATCCCAATTACCTCCAAAATCAAGAACACAAGATCGGAGCATATCCTCAAGAGTTTGAATGGTTCGCTCAGACTGACCGTCAGTCTGAGGATGATATGCCGTACTCATGTCCAAGCGAGTTCCTAGCGCAGATTGGAGAGATTTCCAAAAGCGAGATATAAAACGGCCATCGCGATCGGATATGATGCTCAAAGGAGTACCATGGCGGCAGACAATTTCCTTGACATAAAGCTGCGCGAGCTGCTCAACACGGTAGTTTTCATGAATGGGCAGAAAATGAGCAGACTTAGTCAATCGATCCACTATTACCCAAATGCTATCATGTTTGCTTGCTGTCAAAGGTAACTTGGTAATAAAGTCCATCGCTACACATTCCCATTTCCACGTAGGAATTTCTGGTTGTTCGAGCAAACCAGATGGGCGTTGGTGTTCAGCTTTCACTTTAGAACAAGTCAGGCATTTAGCTACGAACACAGCAATATCCTTTTTCATACCGGGCCACCAATAAGTTATGCGCAAATCCTTGTACATCTTATCAGCGCCAGGATGAATAGAATACCGAGATTTGTGCGCTTCACTCAGGATATCGGCGCGAAGATTCTCATCAAAGGGAATCCAGATGCGATTAAGATAGCAGAGAATTCCACTCAGATTAGGGACAAAGTGCGCTTCCGCGCCACACGCTAACTCGGCGCGAAGGTTACCGTTACTGATGGATGCGCGCTGCGCGTCACGAATACGCGATTCAAGGTTGCTTTGAATCGGCGCGAAGTGAAGCTGGGTGCGCGGCAAGATACAGTTAAGCTGGCAGGGTTTTCGGCTGAGCGCATCGGCTACCACATTAGCATTACCAGGATGATACCGGATCTCACAATCGTAATCGCTGATGAGTTCGTTCCATCGGCGTTGTCTCATGTTAAGTTCCTTCTGATCAAAGATATGCTGAAGGCTTTTATGGTCAGTGTAAAGGATACACTTAGTACCATAAAGGTAGTGTCTCCAGATCTTCAAGGCAAAAACAACTGCACCAAGTTCGAGATCGTGAGTTGTATAATTCTTTTCATGAACCTTAAGTTGCCTTGATGCGTAAGCGATAACCTTGCCTCGTTGCATAAGAACACAACCGAGACCTTGGTTGGAGGCATCGCAGTACACGACAAAATCATCATTACCCTCAGGTAGCGCAAGAACAGGAGCTTCACACAACAAACGCTTGAGCGTTAGAAAGGCTTCTTCTTGCTTCGAGCCCCAAATATACGGTTTACCTTTGTGCGTTAGAGCTGTTAAAGGCAAAGCGATCTTTGAGAAATTCGAAATGAAACGCCGGTAATAACCAGCTAAGCCCAGAAAGGAACGGATCTCGGTAGGAGAGGATGGCGTAATCCAGTTCTTGATTGCTTCAATTTTGGATGGGTCGACATGGATACCCATCTTGTTTACAACATGACCAAGAAACTGTACTTCATCAGACCAGAATTCACACTTGGAAAGCTTAGCATAGAGCTGCTCGGTTCGAAGCTTCTGCAACACCAACCGGAGATGTTGCTCATGCTCGGCCTTGGTCTTAGAATACACCAGAACATCATCGATAAACACGATCACGAATTTATCCAAGAAAGGCCTACACACCCGATTCATTAGATCCATGAAAACGGCGGGTGCGTTGGTTAGACCGAAGGACATGACCAAGAATTCAAAATGGCCATAACGAGTTCGAAAAGCAGTCTTCGGAACATCTTCATCACGAACACGCAACTGGTGATAGCCAGAGCGGAGATCAATCTTGGAGAAACAAGAGGCACCTTGGAGTTGATCAAAGAGGTCGTCAATACGCGGTAAGGGATACCGGTTCTTAATGGTGAGTTTGTTCAACTCGCGGTAATCAATACACATGCGAAACGATCCATCTTTCTTTTTAACGAACAACACCGGAGCACCCCAGGGCGAAGAGCTAGGGCGAATGAATCCTTTAGCAGTCAACTCTTGAAGTTGGCTTGCCAATTCTTGCATCTCAGCGGGCGCAAGACGGTAAGGAGATTTAGCTACGGGGGAAGCACCAGGGACAAGATCAATACGGAACTCGACTGCACGAGCGGGAGGGATACCAGGAAGATCATCAGGGAAATCACGCACAACAGGGATATCGCGAAGCTTCTTCTCTTCAGCAGGTTTAACCACATGGGCTAAAAATGCAACACACTTCTTCCGCATGAGTCTTTGGGCTTCAGCGCAAGACATAAGCTTGAGACCACTGGAGGGTTTTTCGCCGTAGATGTGAAGATCATCGTTTTCTCGAGGAATGCGAATCAATTTCTTGGCGCAAATAACTTCGGCGCGATTCTTCGAGAGCCAGTCCATACCAATAATAACATCAAAGCTTCCAAGAGGCATGGGGATGAGGTCAATCAGAAAATCGTTTTCGTTAAGGTTAAGCGTGCAATCTTTAATTACCGAGTTTATTAAAACAGTTTCGCCATTAGCCAATTCAACTGAAAAATCTTCTTTTAAGTTATCGCGCGGTCGCGCAAGCTTCCGCTCAAAGGCGCGAGAGATAAAACTTCTATCGGCGCCGGTATCAAAAAGCATAGATGCATAAAATCCGTTAAGCAAAAATGTACCATTAACTACGTCGTTATTCGCTTGCGCTTGGTGCGCGGTTATGTTAAAGGCTCGGCCACGCGTCACTTGGTTCGAAATTTGGTTCACCGGATTCGCTTGAGTAATCTGAACTTGTAGCCTTGGGCACGCGTTCCGGAAATGACTTGGATCACCGCAGTTAAAGCACGATCTGGGTCGTGGGTTTTGGTAAGTTGGCTGTGGGTTCTGCGGGTAGGCTGGTGGTGTTGGCGCAATCGGATTGGAGGGAGGGGTTCTACAGTACTCAACGGAGTGACCTACGCGGCCACATCGGTTACATTGTCGACACGGGACTTGAGGTGGGTGATGAAGTCTACAGGTTGGGCAGAAGGGTTGGTTTCCTGTGTAAGGTTTCTTAGTTGGCGGGGCAGGAAGTGCTGGATTGGTTAAGGCATAGTTGTGGACTACAGGAGGTGCTGGGTAGGTTGACAGTGGGTTAGGCGCGTAAACTGGTTGATAAATTGGTTGCTGGTCAATGGGCGGGTTGGTAAGCGCATAGGCTTGTCTGCGCCTACGTTTCTGGTTATGGTTTGAGGGTTCTGGTTTGGTTTCTGTGGGTTCAGGGACAGTTTTGGTGGGTTTGGTCTTCTCAGTTCCCCGCAGGAACAGGGTTCCTGCTCTGACATGGTTGTCGCTGAGCACAGCGGCCAACTCGATGGCGTCAGAGAGGGTAACTGGGTTTCTGGCCCATACAGAATCTTGAATTTCCATGGGGAGACCCCCAAGGAATTTCTCGATTGCTCGGCGTGAAGGGGTAACAAGGTGAGGGACCAGTAAGCTTAGCTCGTGGAAGCGCGTCGCGTACTCGCGCGCTTCACCGCTATACTGCTTCAAGTTCCAAAATTCTTCCTCCAGGCGCTTAACTTCGTTGGGAGGGCAGAATTCTCGCGTCAAGATTTCCTTGAATTCCTCCCTTGTCATGCTAGAAGCAGCCTCTGCGCCACGCGCATGAGCTACTCCATTCCACCATGTAAGCGCTCTAGATTCCAGGACACTGGAAGCATACAGGGTTCGTCTGTCTGAGGGGCATTGGGTGTGGAGGAAAGTGTTTTCGATTTTCTCAAGCCACTGGAGCATCACGGTGGCTCCTTCAAGACCTGTGAATTTTGGAGGGTTACCCGCGTTAAAGGACTTAATGTTATAACTGGAGGTATTGTTTTGGCTCAAGGCTTGGGCTATTGCGGCGGCCATTTCCTGGGAACGTTGCTGTCTACGCATGCGCGAGGCTTCTCTTCTCTGAAATCAGCGAGATAGCGGAGGCATTCTATAAAAATTTTAATTTTAGTTAATATCTTGGTTTTAGCGCAAAGTTTTAATCTTATAAAGCTTGGTTTCGCGGAGTTAGTTACCACCAATAGTTAAAAGTAAAATAAATGACTTTAAATGCAGACTTAATAAGGGTAACAAATTCGAATCAAGAACCGACAATTCACGTATCACCGTGACTTTCCGAGTTCTCAATTTAAAATAGCTAGTAAACGAGTATTGGAGATTGACGATTCATGTATCACCATGACTTTTCAATCTTCAATATAAAATATATAAGAAAATGAGCATCGGAGGTTAACAATTCATGTATCACCATGACCTTTCAAGTCTCCAATCCTCAGAACATAACCGTAAATGGAAATTGAAAATCAACTATTCATGTATCACCATGACTTTTCGAATTTTCAATCCCACAAACGAATATGTAAGAAAAATCAATAAAAATCGAAATTCAACAAAAATCGAAATATCGCGAAATAAAACATAAAATCATATACTGCGTAAGCGCGAGCATATTCATAAATAACGAGTAATTAACAATAAGCGTGCAAACATGAGATTTCTCTCATGCGCGAGAAGGGACTCTTAGGTATTCTAGGCCGTTACGTCTAACCACCTATCCTAAAGTCAACGAGCTCTGATACCAATCTGTAACACCCCGACCAAAGGCGGATTATACATCGGGGCGCCACATATTGTTTCATTACTCGTGACACTATTGGGTGTCAATATTTAATAAATACATTCATTCGCGCATACGCAACGTAAACAAAAGACAACTTAAAACAACATAAATTAATATATTATAAATCATAATATTCGAACAGCAAAAACTTGTCTTGATACATTTTAATCTAGGTCCAAAATAAAGAACTTCCTACGTGTCCTTAAGCTCCCAAAACAGCTACTGCAAACCTGAACATGTGTTAAAATAAACGTCAAACACTTGCGTGTTGGTGAGAAATCAAGTTTAATAGATAATCATAGATAATCACAGTAAATCTGCGCGCAACACGTGTATGTCTAGAGTTTAACAAGGGTGTAATCAGATTGTGATCAAGCCTAAGATAGTTCATAGATCATAGTTCAATCCATGCTCCCAATTGAGCATAAAAACGAGAAAACATCTGTGCAAGTGTAAACAAAGAAAACCGTAAACGATAGGTCTCCCGTGTTCAACTAATGGTACCAACGGAACTGCGGAATAGGCCGAACAAAGCGGTTAATGATACACACATACAAACAAACAGCCAAGTAAACGTCCTCAACACATGGGATACTGCGCGACTAAAGTTCATAAACAGTTTAAGACTCAAGTTTTGTACGAACACATGAACATCCCAAAACATTAAAACTAAAAAGGGATTAGGTACGAGATTACTCACTTGATAAAGATGTGAAGATAGATAAAGCAAGAACCAACTTTAAACAAGCACAAGTTATCCTATAAATAAGATTATTGTTTTAATAATTTGTTTTAAGTCTAGAATATAAGTTAGCATAATTAAATAAGTAAATTATTATATATATTATATATTACCGGAAAAGCAGGAAGAACAAGGAGGAAGACGGAGGCAAGAGAGGAGGCGGCAGGAGGACAAAGGAGCAAGAGAGAAATAAAAGAGATTAAGTGTTTGTGTGTGATGTGTTATGAAAATAATATTATTATTTATAGGGAAAACCCTAGGAGACATAAATCCAGAAAAAGGGGAAAAGATCATCAACAGGATCACGCAAAAGATAACAAAGCAAAAGATTCCAAAAGCAAAAGATATCAAAAGATATGGCAGCAGGGAAAAAGAGAAAAGCAAAAGGGAAAGCTGTCAGGGAACAGTAAAAAGCATGGGCGGTTCAGGTAAAGGTACTGGTTAAAGCATGGAAAAGCAGATCTCAAAAGATAATGTCAGTCACTTTTTCTACCAACCAATGGGGTTGGTACGCATGCTGCGCCGAAAGTAACTATTCAGACATTAGATGGGTTAGGTCAACAGCTCAGAAGAAAAGACATTTACAAAAGCAAACGGCTAGAATAAACAGAAGATACAAGGGTTAAGCGCGGGAAGGCTGAGTGCGTGAGCGCGAAGGCTGGCACAACAAACCTTAGCGCACTGCGGGAAGAATCACAAATCCTTAGCGCATTGCGGGAAGAACTAATTCTTAGCGTGCTGCGTGAACTAGAATTCTAAGCGCATCGCGGGAAGAACATACATTCTTAGCGCATCGCGGGAAGAACATACATTCTTAGCGCGCTGCGAGAAGAGTTCTCTTCACGCATCGCAGGAACAAGATGTCTTCACGCAGGCTTCCATGTAAGGAGTCTGGCGCGTGGAGCTGCAGACATCCTTAGGCGGGAAGAACCAAAGGACAAGCAAAGAGAAGGAAAAGGGTTAAGCAGGAGGGCGGGACGGCGACAAGACAAAGAGGCGGAAAGAGAGGAGAGGGACGGGACGGCGGAAAGAAAGAGAGAGAGAGGCGGGAAGGAAAAGTATATTATTATTATTAAAAAAAAAAAAAAAAAAAAAAAAAGTATAAGCATAAATATATATTAAATCATAAAAGAAAGAGTTCGGGTCAGAGAAACGGGTACCTGGGTCGGGTCGGATCGGGGCAGATGTCACAGTAGTCTATCCACCAACCACCATGGCCTGTGCGTAGTCCACTGTTGGTAGAACAGGAATACTATTCAGCCGGCTGTACCTTCTAGGAAACCTACCTTCGGCTATAAATACTCCAACACCTTGGAATGGTAAGGACATCATCTGATATCTCGTTATCTTATCTAGCAATCTCTTAATATACACTTATATTCAGAGCAATCTAGTCTGATTCTCACGCCGGAGGGTGGTCACAAGGAGGACCCCCCCTTCTCAGTGACGAGCTTACGGTGTCTGTTTTGCAGGTCACCTGAAGAACAACCTTCTCTGCTGGACCTCATCCTCGTGGGAAACATTACTTAACCCCCAGATTATCCGTAATCTGCCCCGGGTCACTTAGTGTTTCTTCACATATGTTATTGAATGTGCTTAAATCCCTCTTAAATATCCCTACGTAAGAATCTTGATAGCATGCTTGTTTAAGCTATGCTTGGGTGCTTTGGGCTCATATAGTTGGCTAACATGCTTATACCCAACTTTCACGAAAAACTTATCACATTGCATGACATTGAATTTGATTCGTCTTGTGACAAAAATTATACAAAGTTGTATGATTAGTATCTCTTTCAGGTTTGACATTTGGATCCATCATGCAAACTATGGATGAACTAAGGAACTATGGATGAAGTAAGGACGACTCAACCATATTAGATAGGAGCGCAAAAAAATTAGAATCAGATGTCGAACCAAACCTAAAATATTCGAAAATTTTATATATCTGAATTTTCAGTTTCGGATAGTATTTTTTAAAAAAACTTATGATAATTTGGATATTAATCCAAAAAAAAATAATTATAAATTAATAAATACTAATATGTTTAATTTTAGTTTAGGCTTCGAACTTGTGAATTGTGTACCGTAATTTTAGATATCCGAAATAGCTTTTTTTATATAATAATATTAATTAGTTTATTAGACTTGTTTTAATTTGGATATCCGTTTCACTGTTTCGGTATCCAAATTCGAAATTATCAGATATTTGAAATTTTGTTTCGGATATTATAATCCATTATACGAAATTTTTGGATATTTGAATTTCGGATATCCGAGACTTGAAATATCCAAATTTGAACACCCCTAATCTTAGGGTTTTCGGTTTTCCTGACTCTCAAGTCCTAATTGCTTCATGTGAAGCTCCATTTTCAATTCAGCGGTTTTATTATTTCAACAATTTTAACATTTTGTATTGAAAGTAAAACCGTATCAACATTTGAATTGAGTAAGTTACATGTTATTTAAGAATTTCATTCTTAGACTGTCAATTTTTTATATTCAAGATTTATTAAAACCAAATTTTGTTAAACGAATTTTTGGATGAAATTGATAACATACCCCGTGATTAAGAAAGTTTTATTTTGTTTTTTCTAGAGGAGTTTCTTTTTCAAGTGACGCATACCCTTTATTAACCCATAAGATGTTAAAATAACAATATACATAACAATAATGCCATTCCTTTAATATTATTCATCTATTTATCTAATCCGGTGGTAACATGTTTAGATTTTTCCTTTAAAAGTTCCTTGATAATTTTTTACACATAAAGTTTTTCCACAATCACATAGTAAATTTGAAAACAGATGTGAAAAAAATAATTTTAAATAGCCTAGACCTGGTAGTTCTGATTGTTTTTCTTAGTTGTCCTTTTTTCTTTACGTTGCTTATATATATGTATATTTTTATTATTCTAGTTATTTTATAAAACAATTTGGATGACCCGGTTTTAAGTTGTTTTAAAATAAATTCACAATTGTGTTCAAATTTAACATTTAGATAGACTTTTACGTAAAAAAAAATTGTTGAGTGATTTTTATGGGAATAAACAGAAAATAGGTTGATTTTTTATATTAAATGTCGTATGCATTATTAAATTAATAATTATATAATATAAGAATTTAGGTAACTTATGAAACAGTTATAACCTGGCATACATTTAAAACAATATTTGGAAAATAATATATATACTAAATTACTTGGTAAAACATAATGAATTTCAATGAAATTGTACTTGTTTAAAGGAAAAAATTGAGTTGATTAAAGTACATGAAGGTTTCCAAACCCAAAAGACAATAACTGTTTCATAAGTTACCTAAATTTCAACATCGAGAGGTGGTTTTGCAATGTCGGTTAATGGATAACCATAACCATAACCGATCTGTTATGGTGGTTTTGGTTAATCGGTTTGTAGGTCATAGTGAGTTGGTTATGGGTCGGTTAACCGTAATCAAAACAAAGTCTGCGAGTCTAAAAGTTTGGTACTAATTATTACAAAAAAATGACATGACATAATCTAACAAGGTATATAATCCATAATATTAATACCAAATATTCAAAAAAGAGTGACATTATATAATCCAACTATAAAATTAAACTTAATTTGATAACAAACATTGAACCAAAAACATCAAAATGATATAATCCAACAACATGTTTGGTGGAAGTTAATCCCAAACATGTTAAACATATTGTTGCTTAAATAAATGGGTCGGTTCAGTTATAGCGGTTTTGGAATTATCTTTAACCAAAACCGACCCGTATTTGACGGTTTTTAAAAGTTCATTAAACCGACCCACCGGCTATGTCGGTTATCGGTTAAAATCGGTTCGGCTATGTCGATTATGGTTCGGTTTAACGGTTATGGCGGTTAAGTTGCTCTCCCTAATAGATAATAGATATGATGTTTGTTTATTTATTTTTTGATAAGGTATAATGCTTGTGTTAAATTATTAGTTTTATAGCATATTCATTTTTACATATAAACCTAGTAAAAATAATTTCTTTTTAAAACTCCAAGCGTCAACACACTATTGGATGATAGCAAGTAAAAAAGAAAAACAAAATCACATAAACTAACATGTAAAGTTTGCAAGACTCTTCTCTTTTCCAAAACTCTCTAGTTGGTTTCTAAAAGCAAATAAATAAATAAATAAATAAATCAAATCGAGTAGTGTTACTATTTTTAAGCAGATAACCCAATTACAAATGAGAAGTCTTGAGTTAATGATTGGTTCAAACAGACAATTATAAATGTGAAGAAAATATACAAGGAATAGCAACACATGCGTAATGGGGCATTTCCCACCTATGAGACACTTCATTAACACCTACACGTCATTAGATATTTAATAAAATGGGTGTTCTTCACTATAGAGTCATCACAGACACCGCGTGTTCCAAACTTGTACCACCAAAAGCCCCATCCATTTATTTGGAACGATCAATCATAATTTCCCACGATTCTTTCCATATTCTTTTTATTTGGCTTAAACATTATTTCAGTTATCATGATTAAGTGAAACCACTATACATCTAAATGGCAAAAACCTCATTATTTACGTGACAGAGTGTTTTATACTATTTTTGAAACTAGTCAACTACTTCAAATGCCCTAACAAAATGTACAATACGTTATTAAAGTATTTATTTACACTTGATGTTGTGTGGTTACTTTAGGCGATATATACTGATGAGAATGTGAGATCTATTATGACACTAAGTGTAGATCTACTATAACACTGAATATTGTCGAAGTACTAGAATAAAATAAAATATTTATACTTTTTAGTTTTTAAACAAACTAAGATGATACAAATGCAATGTTAATTTTTATATGTTTCTTCTAAAATTTAAAAATACAAATAAAATTTTTTAATTTATATAATCTACTCATGTGTACACACTCCTCTCTCACACACACATCTATTGTATATAATTTGTATGTATAACAAGCACGCATATCTAGTAAGATCTCACTCATAACACAAGCTAGGTGGAACGAACGCATACATTTCCTCTATATGATAGAGAATTAGAGATGTTGCTCCCACAAAGACCTTCAGCTCTAAAAACCCGCTTTTGGCATATCAAGCATAGTCCTATAGCTTAAAGTGTAGCTACATGATACAAAATCAATAAGAGAGATAGTAATAATAGTATTAGTGCTCCTAAAAAATATAACTATATTAGTAACATAGGCAAACAAATAGAACACATAGCAAAGCAAGTATCATATTTACTTGCTTTGCTATATGTTTCCATAATTTATCAAGTGATTAATTTTTTTGAACGGTGACTTTCTTGAGTTTAGGTCATCACATTGAGAGTCCTGTTGTCTCACTCTGTCCATACTATGTTGTTGTAACCGGGTCCACGCTGGCTTCAGAGTTTAGCATGGACGTTTCCTCATAAAATCATACCGCTGGCTGGCACTTGATAGTCGTTGTGCCACCACAAGAACAGAACTCTCTGGCATAACACACGGTGAAAAGAAAACCCGGGTGAGCTTGGGATTCGAACTGACAACATTGGTTCTAGGGCTGTAAACGGACCGAACCGGACGAGACCTTGTCCGTGTTCGTCCGTTAAGCTTTTGTGGGACAAACGGACGGTTCACGAACACTCTACCAAACGAAAATTTGTGTCAGTATCATTCCCCATTAAGGAATTGAGTTTGTCCATGTCCTTTTGTATCCGCCCGTCAAATTGTAAGCGGATGCTAATGGACAAACGAACATTAACAGGCACTAATGAACATTAATGGACAAACATACATAAACAACTTTAATGAACAAACGACCATAAACAATTACATATTAATTTCAAAAACTATAATCATTACTAGATGTTACCGGACGTTCACGAACACTACTAAACGAATGTGGTCTCTGCCCGTGTTTGTCCATTAAGCTTACCGAACGAAAATTTTTTGTTCATGTCCAGTTCGTTTGTTAAATATACAAACATAAACAAACTTTTTACCGATCAAACATTCGAATAGAAAAACCCAACCTTCCTACAACCAGGCCACAACTCAAAGTTATGATTAATTAAAAGTAGATGATATTTTATCAAATCTTTTAATTAATCACAACTTTATATATATTATATTGATAAGTTTAGTGGTCATTTCATAATAATCAAAACCTGAACCCACTGATTTAAAACCAGACCGACAAACCCTCGCCCACCACCAACGAGCCATACTCCACAGTCAAGACGTACTACTCCAGTCACACCGTTCCGGCGGCTCGCCGTTATCCGCCGCCGCCGTTGATCCGGTCAATCCTAATCCGGCTGCCAAGGAAGTAAGTAAGTTGTTTGTTTATTTGTTTCTTTTTGCACACGCTAATTGTTATTACCTGTTTCTGGTTACTTTGATTTGATTTCAAACTTACTGATTGCTAATCGATTGTTATTATTTGATTTGATTTGTTGTGTTAATTAAAATGATTGATGGATTTAAAAGTTAAAACCCTAGGCTGCTAGGCTTTGTGATATTAGTTAGGTATTCAATTACTATTAATAATAATAAACTGGAGCTAAGAGTTGTGATTATGAGTTGTGGCTTGTTTCATACGTATGTACTGGTTATCTACTATGCGGAAAAATATCGGATATCGGTTATCGTCGTGGGATATCGGTAATTTTAATTTCCTGCGGAATTTATATATATAGAAATTTAACAACTAACAATTCAGTATACTCTTCTATCATTAACAAATTAACCTTTTACAACTTACAAAACACGAGCGATTGTAGCAAGTAGGGACTGATTAAAACTTAAAACACGAACAGTAAACACTATAAGCTGACAGTTAAGACTTAAAAAACGGATATCGGGAAATTAGGTGATATATCAGTCGATATTGCCGATAGTATTGGTACCGATATTCTGCTAGAGGTCTGATAACTGCTATAGCACCGATATTTGAATGCATAGGCTATCTATTCTGATAGTACTACTGGAATTCCAGCTCATGGTTTATGTTTTCTAGTTAGTCACTGTGATATACAACTTATTATCTTGTAATTAAGTTTGTTGAGGTGAGGACCACTGCAAATCTGCTGTTTATAATCAAATTTTGGAGATGATGACTGGGTAATTTGGTCATTTCTTTCATGAAATAATCTGAGCTTTTGATGAATTAGGGTTTGGTAGGTCAATCCTGCAGCATGTTTGCTCCGAGTCTGTTAACAACTATTTTTTCCAATATGTATGATGTGTTTTGAGAAGAAAAAGTAATTAGGATCGTTGTAATTAGTGTTAGTTTGATTAGATCGGAAATCGGAAACTTGCATCTATGAATTGATTGATGGATTTAAAACTATAAGCTGCTAAGCTTTTGTGTTTTGTGATATTAGGTATTAAACTATTAATAAACTGGAGCTAAGAATTTTGATTAAGGAACCATGACTTGTTTGATAATGATGTCGGTTTTATCTAATGCTTCTTGGTACTACAACTAGAATTCCAGCTCATTTGGTCATTTCTTCAATTCTATCAGGAAATAATCTGTTGAATTGATTAGGGTTATGTAGGTCAAACTTGCAGCATGTTTGCTTTGAGTTTGTTAACTGTTGTTCAAGATGTATTTGATGCTTTTTGAGAAGAAAATTATTTAGGATCATTGTAATTAGAGTTATAATATATTACTTTTCTAGTGGTAACATTTCTTATTTTTAGCTTCTTTTAGGTTTTGATGGGGAAAAAGGTTAAAAAGAGAGCAGCGCGTGCTGAAAAGGAAAAACGGCTTCAAATCTCTTCTCCTAAAACAGTTTTACCAGAGATTGTTCCAGCCACTGACGCCGACGCTGTCATTGATGGTGTTCCAGTAAATAAAGAGACACAAACATGCCCTCATCTTGAAGAGGGCATCGATTTCGAAAAATTTTCTTTGAAACTATCAGCACTCGAGTCCCATAAGTGTGATGATTGTAGGGATAGTGCAGGTTACAAAAGGGCAAAAAAAGGAAAATCTAAACATGGAAAAGGTAAGGCAAATGGTTCAAAACCTGAATCTATCTCCATTTGGGTGTGTTTGGAGTGTGGCCATTTTTCATGTGGTGGTGCTGGGTTACCTACAACACCACACAGTCATGCAGCCCGACATTCAAAACAAAATCGCCATCCGTTAGTTATCCAGTTTTCAAACCCTAATCTCAGATGGTGTTTTCCTTGTAGTAAACTTATTCCAGTTCATGGTTTTGAAAATGAAGAACAAAAAGACGGTTTATCTGAATTTGTTAAGTTACTTAAAAGTCAATCATCATCATCAGAAACGCGTGTAGACGTTGAGGATATCTGGTTTGGAGGTGGTAGTGTTACAAGTGAGATAAAGTCAGTAAGTACACTTACAAGTTCTGTAGAAAATGGAGATGGATATATGATAAGAGGTTTGGTAAATTTAGGCAACACGTGTTTCTTCAATTCAGTATTGCAAAATCTTTTATCAATGGATGTTCTACGTGATTACTTCATGAAACTAGAAAGGCCTGTTGGGCCTCTCACATCTTCTTTAAAGAAGCTATTTGTTGAAACGAGCCCATCAACAGGTGTGCGGAATGTCATCAACCCAAGGTCGTTTTTTGGGTGTCTTTGTGCAAAAGCTCCACAGTTTATGGGATCTCAACAACATGATAGTCATGAATTGCTTCGTTGCTTGCTTGATGGGTTGTGCACTGAGGAATCGCGTGTACCAAAACGGTCTCAAGATGATAAAAGTTCTCCAAAACATGTTTCTACTTTTGTAGATAATATATTTTGGGGACAAATATCTAGCACGGTTAGTTGTTTAGAATGTGGGCACACGTCTATAGTATATGAACCGTGTTTAGATCTCTCATTACCGTTACCAACCAAAAATTCTCAATCTAAACGGGCCACTTCGGTTTCTCGATCCAAGAAACCAAAACTTCCTCCAAAAAGACAGGGAAAGTTTCGACCAAAAAGTAAAAAAGTTACAAATGTTTCAACCAGCAATGAGTCAGCGGAACCCATTAACTCTATTGAAAAAGAAACCGACAAAAACATTGATTTAGGTGATTTAAAGCAGCTAGAATTGCAAGAGAATGGAATCAAACAGGATAATAATGATAGTGGTACTGTGAATTCATCAAATGTTTCATCATTGTTGGATCATAGTGAGCCCACTGTGGTATCAAATGGTCATGATACAGCTGTTGACCATGTTGATTCGGTCGATTCAGAGGAACCAGTATCATGGTTGGATTATCTTGAACCGACTAGTTCTATGGTTAACGATATGGAATCACATTATCAAGATTCATCTATAATTCAAGATTCAGTTCAAGATTCTGGAAATTGTAATGATGTAGTTCAAAATTCTGGAAATGGTAATGATGCAGTTCAAGATTCTGGAAATAGTATTAATGCAATTCAAGATTCTGGAAACAGTAATGATATCGTTTGGGAAGATGAGCCTCTGTTAAAAGTTCAAGAATCTGAAGTATTGTTACTTCCTTACAAGGAAGTGACCTCAACCAGTGAACAAGAACCGTTGGATTTTGATGGGTTTGGTGGTTTGTTTGACGAGCCTGAGGTTGCTGATGGGCCGGGGCCCACCGTGAACCCGCTACCAAATGGAATTGAAGAAAGCGAATCTGATCCTGATGAAGTTGATGATACAGATTCCCCAGTTTCTGTTGAGAAATGCTTGGCTTATTTCACTACCCCTGAACTTCTCACCAAAACCGAACATGCGTGGCAGTGTGAAAAATGTTCAAAATCTTTAAAAACGAGATTAAAAAGCAAAGCACAGAATGGGGGTGAAAATGGAGTTTCAAGTGTTTCGTCTGATTCATGCATTGATGACGTAGTTTCTAACGGGGTCAGAAACACTAGTGATCAAAGTACTGAAAGTGCTGACGTGGTGTTGGGTAATGGAAAGAGCGACAACACTCAAAGTCAAGATACTGAATCTTTCAGTGTGAACGGGAATGAGAAGGTTCTAGAAACACAAGATGAACCAGATAGCAGTGAGGATGAAGAGGTGGATTCTAAGTGTGTGATGGTGGCAAGAGATGCGTCTAAAAGGATTTTGATCAGCCGGGCCCCACCGGTTTTGACGATTCATTTGAAAAGATTCTGCCAAGATGCTCGGGGACGTTTAAGTAAATTAAATGGTCATGTCAACTTTAGAGATATAATTGATCTTAAACCCTACATGGATCCCAGGTATTTTTATGTTCTTCTTTTCTCTTGAGTTGTCATTATATGACTATCTGATATTTGATCACTATTAACAATGTCTATTCTTTGACTAATATATGAAGAAAGGTACATTTATAAAAGTTATCCGAGAGCTATAAAAGAGAGTATTATAATTATTGCCTTTTTGTTTACAAGTTTATGTGCAAATGCCTATTACTCTCTTGAGAAAGCTGACTAGTTTCAGTTGTGAATTTAGAGGCAGCAAATGAATGGAATGTTAAGTGAACCGTTCAGTGGGAAGTTGGTTTATGCTCATTTATTTAATAAACGAACGAAAATGAACAAATTTTTTCAATTTATTTAGTTAAACAAACGAACTTGAACACACTTGTTGTTTGCTTATTTATGTTCATGGACGTTCATTCTTTTAAATGCATTTGTGTTCGTTCTTCGTTTGTTTATGCTTGTTAGTTTACGTTTGTTTTAAGATTTGTTCACATACTCATTTATATTTTTTAGGCTCATTACAATTTAGTTTAGTGTTGATGTTCACTTTTCATTGGTGTTCTCTTGGTTATGTTCGTTTATGTTTGTTCATCTATGTTCAGTTATGTTTGTTTGTCTGTGTTTTTTACATTGTGACCTGTTCGTTTATACTATTAGTAAACAAACATAAAAACACACTCATTTTTATAACGAACATGCACGAGCAAGAAAATCCAGGTTGTATAACTGTTTATGTTTGATTCTTTGTGCGGTTGAAGTTAAATGAACGGACACGAACATGCCTCCTTAGTGTTCGTTCGGTTCATTTGTACTCCAATTTTCTACTTTCGGTTGTGGTCGTCTTATAAACTGTTCTGATGAAAATTTGCACGTTTTTAATTTATAAAATTTTGTGATTATTTTGACAAGATGTGTTTGTGTGATGCAGCTGCTGTAAAGATAGAGAGACATACAAATACCAGTTGGTAGGAGTGGTGGAGCATTCAGGGACAATGAGGGGAGGACATTATGTGGCTTACGTAAAAGGTGTTGCGAAGAGCAATTTGGACACTTCCTTATGGTACCATGCGAGTGACGCTTACGTCCGGGAGGCTTCTCTGGAAGAGGTTCTTGGGTGTGAGGCCTACATTTTGTTCTATGAAGAAATGTGAGGTAAAGCTTAATGTTTCAATTGTTTAGTTACTTTGAATCCCTTATTTGTGGGATCTTTTGTTTTGACTTTTGAGGGATGTTATTGAGAATGTCCCTTGGTGAGAGAGCAGTGGAAATGTTTATTTCATGAGTGTACTATATCAACATTTTACACCCATTTTACTTTCTTTTTATTCTTTTATGTTATATCGATGAATCTATAGTCTTTCGAGTTTAAATTGAAGCTTTCGTCATGAAAGTGGCTATGTCTGGATTAGGCTAGTGGCCCTAAGGAAGTCTTATATAACATGGTATACAACCAAATAGAAGATATTAATATTATTATACATGTAAATACAAAATGTTATAATGTATTTTATGCTATAATATTGTTGATATATAAAATGTTTAGTTATAAGGTATCCCATTTCATGATTATAAGAATGAACATGTGAGTTGAAATTTGTCAGTGCTTGTATAGTTGCATCTTTGTAATCTCATCAAATATTCATGTCCAACCGACCAAGTATTATATGTGTTTCTTAAGGTGCCACTGATAATCATTGTTTGAATGTCTCACTCGGTTATATCCGGTTCGTTTTGGGTCATGCCACATATTAAAAGTATAAAGCGAAACGCGAATCCATTTACATAATGAAAATACAATTCCTCAGCTGTTGTTTCTATCTTTTTACAACTTTCCAAGCCGGTTTATTACATTTTCAATTTTCATCATTCAAATATTCGTCACAATCACGATTACACAAATTAAACTTCTTGTACTTGATTGCAGACGCCTCTCAACACTTGTTGCGACAATTAAGATACAACAACGTGGATTAAAAATGTTTATTTCCATAATCTTACAAGTAGATAAGATCATTCAACATTTTACCTGTTAATAGACTTTTGATGTAGTCGGAGAGTGTAAACTTTTAAGTACTCTTTAGTCATAATATTAAAAATCATATAGAAAAATTTTGGCTACCTTATCATCCTTGGCATATGAAAATCACTGTTGGATCTCGGGCGGTGGCCAACTACCAAGAGTGTCAATAGTGGTTAAGGGCTGACGGTGACATCAGTTTGCGGGTTGACAGGTGGCCACACACTGGAAGTGGGTGTGGGTGGAGATGGTTCACTTAACAATGAGAGAAGGGATGTGGGTACGGGTGCAAATGAGCCGAGCTACTCGAGATCGGCTCATTAAAAAGCTCGATCGAGCCGAGCTTAATCGAGTAGATCGGCTCATTAAAAAGCTCGATCGAGCCGAGCTTAATCGAGCCCGAGCCCAAGCTCGAGCCTAAAAATAAGCTCGTTTGATAAACGAGCTCGAGCCCGAGCTTCACTTATCGAGCTCGAGCCGGCTCGCGAGCCTAAACGAGCCTGTCATTTATATAATTTTTTAAAATATATATTTAATAATTTTTAATTAATATATATAATGTTATGAAAAAATAAATAAAAATAACTAAATAATATATATTATGTTATATATAAAGTTATAATAAAAAAATATATAAAAGTAATTATAATTATATAAAAAATAGTTGATATATAGTAAACGAACCGAGCCTGAGCCTAGCTCGAGCTTGAAAATCTACTCACGAGCCGAGCTCGAGCTCTGTGTAAGCTAAACAAGCCGAGCTCGAGCCTAGTCAAGCTCGGGCTCGGCTTGTTTGCACACCCCTAGATGTGGGGGAGGGGAAGGTTTTTAAGTCTATTAAGACGTGGGATTTGAGTTGGCATTGAGCTTATTTAAGAATGGCAAAAGAACCCGAACTTGAACTTCAACCATACAGGTAACCCGAAAGGTCCGACTATCGAGGGAAATTCAAGATGAACAACTCTCATCAAAGTTCAGCCATACACGCACTTTATATCTTTCCTAAAATTTCATGGGAGCCATATCGTGATGAACATCATTCAAGACTAAACTCCTTTAATACAGTCAATTATTCAATGGTACAAGTCAAAAGTGTCAAAATTCGTCCAAATGTATAAAAGCCCCAAATGAATTTGATAAAAAGACTTGTATGTTATTGTTGTATAACCCAACTCTACTAGCTCTTTAAGATTTCCCGATTGAACACAACCATTTGGACCGTGACCCAACATAATTTATCCACATCTACGGTCACATGACAACATGACATGGACCAAGGGGTCAACCTCACTGCAATAATTTGCAGGTCTACTAGCTGCTATCACTATCAAAATACCAAAGAAAAGGGAATCTAACATTATGAACATCCATGAAGTTCAACACAAAAATCGCTCGTTTTTCTATTAACTGGTAGTTACACAAATTTCAAACCCTAGTTTGTGTCACCGGACGAATATACAATTAATCATTTCAAGTCCAGTTGAACCACTTTAATCAAAGATTCAAACAGTCAAAACCTAGCAATTTTTAGACTCGAATCTGGCAAGCTTCTTTTTTATCTTCCAATATGTCTATTTTAAAATTCTTTTTATATAGTAAACACAGTTATTGATTCTTTCTACCCAAAATAAATACTTTCATCATACTTGAAGATAAAAGCAACTCATCTGACACTCAAAAGTCAACTGTTGACTCTTGTTTGAGAATTGGATCTCTTCTATGCACCGCTGCTGTTTGCAACACCTGCACGTACTCTCAACATTTCTGTCCGCTTGCTTCTCTCCATCACATCTACTAGCCAGTTCACAATTTCCTTTATTCCGGTCCTGCATATTAAAAAAAAAAGAAACAATTCCACATCAGCGGATGGCAATATTAAAGGTGACAAACGGGTTGATTTGAGCTATGTTTTATATTTAACAGGCTAAAAGGGTAAAAGAAAACAAGTCAATGACTCGAAAGAGGTCTTGAGTGGATTCAAACCCCTAAAACCTATATAATTAGATAATTATTCTAATGAAAATATAAAATGTTTACTAGGTAACATATTGTAGACTTACTCATCATAGCCTGAAACTCCTTCAAATGTATAAGCTCTTTCATCTAATTTCTTGAGGTCCAAATATCGAGCAAGTTCTTCTGCTGAAACAGCATCACCAAGATCCTACAATGAAATCGTGCAAATTCATAACTTGTGAGAAGAAAAAAGAGCTGAACAATTATATAATAGTAGAAAGAAAAATAAGGTAGACCCACGGACACTTTCTCGTTCATTCTTTAAGATTTTTGTGTGCTATATATAAATATCTTAAATGAAACAATTTAGGACTTAAAATGTTAGGAGAGTTTTGACCCGTTTCAGACTCAGCTAGTTTTTCTGTTTTTTTACCCGTTTGACCATTATCTATAAAATATAATCTGAAGAAAAAAGAAGGCTGCTAAATTGCAATACTACACCTATACGAAAGTAATGAAATCCTAGCACCCAATAGTAGTAAAAATGTCATTAATGTTTTGTTGGTTATTAAACAGCAATGTCTTCGCAGGGGTGGGGGGGGGGGTGTTACCTGCTTGTTGGCGAGTACTAGAAGAGGGGCGCCTCTCAGGTCTTCATGCCTAAGCACCTTTTCTGGCAATGATGAGTTTGATATTACAGGAAGCATATGTTATATATGTTCTGGTCATAATAATTTGCCACAACAGGTACACTCTAACATATATAGAAATTAAGTTGAGAGAAATATGTATTATTTACCAAGGGCAGATTTAGAATCTTCAAAACGTGATGAACAAGAAGCATCAACTACAAAAATAACGGCATGGGCCTCTTCATAATATTTCTCCCAGATTGAGCGAAGACCAGGCTGACATCATAAAATATCAGGTATCAGTGAAAAAAAATCATTATCTATAGGCATGTAGTTGCACTTTGTAAAGTGAGCCATATGCATTATTTGTTGCTTTTAAAACTATAGATTTTTATGTTAAAAAAGCCTTTGAACTACAGGAAATAATAGTTGAAAATAAAAGTAAGATATTAAAATTTAAGACTGGGAACATATTCTGAGGGCCAATATGATGTTTGGATTGGCTACAAAAGTGATTATTACAAATTGAAAGTGCAATGCTTTTAGTTTATATATTTATATGACTAGCAAAACTGATTTTGATATTCGGAATTTTAGGGGTAAATAGTCAGATTTGGAGAAGAAGGAGCCAGTGCAAGAAAACTAATTATTCCACATAAATGTAAAACTAGCAAACATCCATAACTTCAATCTAATTATCTTCTGATTCTGATTCTGATTCTTTTAAGTCACAATTTCCCTTGTTCTAGCAGTTACTACTGCGTATCACATCCAACTGGACGGGTATTCCTATGTGAACTAACACTTTGTAATTTACAAAGTAAGATCACATGCATTGTTCATCAATAAGGGGCCTGGATGTCTTGTTGTGATCATGGGATACTTGTTATTACTTATTATTACACAAGTAACACAGTTTTGCAAAAGTAAGAAAAGCAGGAACCCTTTTTATAGGTGAAAAAAATTCAAATATTTCATAATATTTTTCTCATTAATGAAAGGTACCTACTAATATATTGCATTACTAGTAAAGATTCAATCCAAGTACCTGACCTCCAAGGTCCCAAAACACAAGTTTTGAATTCGAAGTTTCTATTCTACCAATATTGAGTCCAACAGTAGGAACAATTCGATCAGGGGGAAGACCTTCTACGTTTGAATATTGTGCCTTCAATTTCTCCAGTAAAGTCTACACATGAAATTAAATCAATATATCAGGTTTAACATTATTAAACGACTAAACGAGATTAGTGGAATTTTGGAATCGATGAAAATGGATTCGTATGAAACGTAACATGCAAAATTGAAACTCAAGAAGGTAGAAAAAAGAAGAGTGAAAACATTACTGTTTTTCCAGCCTTGTCAATTCCAAGAATTAGTACATGAAACTCAGTCTTACTGACCAGATATTCCCAAAGTCCATAGAACAATGAAAACATCTCTTAACCTTTTTAGCTTAGCTTTTCTCCACCTTATGAAAGGAGAAATGAGAATTTTGATTCTTAATTCAAAGCCCTCATATCAACTTTTCTGAAAAAAACATAAAGCAGTGCGCACATATATCAATATTTCATGG
Organism: Bidens hawaiensis; assembly: GCF_021521415.1. Lineage (NCBI taxonomy): Eukaryota > Viridiplantae > Streptophyta > Magnoliopsida > Asterales > Asteraceae > Bidens > Bidens hawaiensis. The sequence continues at coordinate 154,099 of NW_027494648.1, read as the reverse complement.
CAAAAAGTTCATAACTAATAAAGGAGAATATATGAGGCCAAAGTGAAACAACAAATTGATGTCACCTCTACCAACTAACCAATATTTTTCTGATTATAGTTCCGGCAGCTCATGCACAACTAACCAGACAGCATAATCCTATCAATTTCCATTATTTTCACCACCATTTTAATTAATTTTTGCTATACTAGATCATTTAACTATTGTTAGAGGGTATTAAGTGTACCTAAATTCATACAACAAATACAACATACAACTTACACATACAACTGTTTGATTCTGCTACTTGAAGATCACAAGCTTACTGGTATAGATTCACAAATTCACCTAGGTTATAATAACACACATCTAGGTTCTTGACTTGGGATGAGCAAATGAGGCAGGATTTGCTAAAGTTCCACCTCTCAGAGGACATGGCCCTGGATAAGTGTTCGTGGAAACGTATGATTAATTAAGGTTATAGGAGCTTTTACACCTTAGGTGGACTTCACATGTGATTGCCTTTCTGTATCAATGTTGTTTTATGATGTTATATACGTGTATAATTTACTACGTAACTCTTCCACCACTTGCTTTGTAATTTGGTAGCTCCCTATTTCCCTATGGCCTATTGTTAGTTCTGTATTGCTTTGTTTTTGGTGTCGTGAGTCTCTCTAGAAGCAGCTTCTCCAGGGATCCCTAGGATTAGAACTAATATTTGCCTACATCCGACTTGTCCAATAATAAGTATGTTATTTGTGGGATTTACTAGGTACAGTTGTTGTTATAGTAATAATAGACATTTGCAGCTGCAATATATTAACAACAACCTAGGGTTTCAATTCTCTGGCAACAAATTCATCCCCAAATTTGGTAAAATGAAGCAACAAAACAGCAGACACACGTGTTAGGGTTAGGTTACAATAGCACCTAATATATATAATAACTTGAGCAACACAATGGTAATCCGTAAATCAAAATGATTATATCATGTAGCAACAAATGAATAGATCTAAATATCTACTTTATCATCTGTTCCAACTGTGTATATATACACAAAATTAAAGCCAATTCACAGGATCTGTCTCTGTTAGATCAATCGATAGGATCGAGAACACAGGCGAATGAATATAATATGGTAGATCGATTAGGTTTTTTGATACAATTCGTACAGCACTTAATAATAATAATAATAATAATAACCTTGGAGAATAGAATAGAATGCAATTCAATGAAGAAATTGGAAGGTCGGAGATCGGAGCTCAGGCACTCGTCGTCGGTGTATGTGTTTTGATTATTATTATTAGGCCCAATTTTCTTCCTTGTATTATTGCATTTCCAAATCTGCCCCTTTCATCTTCACAATATATAATATTAGTTTTAAAGCATGTGTTACACACGGGATAATTCAAATTATAAAATTATAAATAAAATAAATAATTACATAGCGTATATGAAAAAATGGTATTACATCTATGCTTGTATCTATACAATGTGAACATAAATTAATTTTATTTATGTCACAAAATGATTTTGTTAAATAAACTTAATAAAAAAAAAATGACCGTGCAAAATCGTACCCGAGAATGCTTCTTTCTATTGAAAAATTCATTCTCGGTGTCATAAATGTATAATTGAAAGAATTTTGGTTATGAACCAATTTCGAAAATAAGACTTCTCATACGATATTAGTTCTAACCACTTAGCCTGAATACAAAAGAGACTTTAACTTTATTGATATATTTATAAATTTACCACCCATCAAAGAAAAGTAGGATATTAAATTACAGCAATGGATGTTCTTCAAGAACTATGTTTTTCTGAGCTAAACCATAAAAAAGATTTTGATAAGTTTCAAAGGGCTTCTCAACTTTGTCATAATGATAACATAAAAAATAACATGTTAACCCATTAAATTTTGTGAATATTTTGTTTCATTTGAGCATAGTTTTGCATGACATGCTTTCCATATAACGTTCTGATCACTATTGAAGGAAAAATTAATGTTGACATAAATATTTCAAATTTGATAAAAGTTAGAAGCATTGATAGGCATGGGAGTGCCGTGTTGAAAGTGTTCGCAATATTTTGTTTATTTCAAAAAATGCCTTTAAAAGTTGAGAGAAAAATAGTCAATTTGTCAAATCCTGAACCTTTTGTTTATTTCAAAAAATGCCCTTAAAAATAAACTTGAAACCTGAATCATGTTTAAAATTCTAACTTTCATACTTTTGACATTTTAAAGTCAACACGTTGAACCCATAACAAATTAATGATAAATCTATTTTGCATTCTCAAACTTTTAAAAATACTCAAAATTTTCATTTTTGACCCGTAACAAATTTTGACCTAAATGCAGTTAACTTGTACAAAACAATCTATTTACCAACTTTTGACCCATAAAATCAAATTTAACTTTCACAAAAAACCCGAAACAATTTTCATTTGAGAAACATGATTTGTTGTTGATTTTTGGAATTCACCAAGTATTTTGAAATATATAGTAAAATAATATGTTAATATTTATATTTATAAAAATATATAGATATTATATAAATATAGTGTAAAAGGAAAGTGAATAATTATTGATTCATTACATATATTAGAGTATATTAGTTTTGGAGGGAAAAAATTGTAAGATTAACCAAAACATGACAAGTGTCTCCATTTATTTTACTTCATTAGAATATAGGTAGATAAGAATAAGAATATATACTATGAAAAAACCGATTAATAATAATAAAAAACCGATTAACCAAAGAGAAACCGAATTAACTGATACAACCGAACTGAAACAATTGTTACAAACTAATAACCAACGGTTCGGTTTTTGCTTGAAAAGTTAAATTTATTGCTTCATTTTGGTGCCTCGTTTCAAAACCGAACCTGACAAATTAAATCACACTTAGCAAAAGAACTATTTTCAATCTAGAAACCAACCAACATCGAATCTGTTTGAATGTTTGTTATTGAATCTGTGCATAAGTTTTGAGGCTCAAATTCATTAATAAGTGATCAAGCTAAGTTAATTACTTTTTGCCAATTTACTTCGAGCCTAAACGAATAAACGCTCTTATCACATATGTATAATGGAACATGACCAAATTGAACTCATACGCAAAATAAAAATAAATGACATTAGGTGTATTAAAACCTCAAAAAATGAAATTTTGATTTTTTTTTAGAGATTATTAGCCTAATTCCATCAACTAAGGATGAGTGATGAATAGTCAAAGATGAAGAGTACACGCACAACTCAATAGTCTATTTGAAGATGCCAACCGACTCTAACTAATCCGTAAATATAACACACTTTACTTTTTTTTGAAAGACTAATATCATTAAAAAAATAAAAGAACCAATTGCAAGCCGTAAGAGGCCCAACAAAATACAAGAGTTACCATACAAGACAAGTCAACACAACCAACAATCTATAATGAAAAAATAACGAAATTAAACATACACCAATCTTCCCAATTCAAGATCGCCCTTCGACTCAACACAGACAACAATCTATATGACGCACTTTACTACTCAAATGAATCCAATAAGACCATGTACAACGTAAGAATGCCCAACGGATCACCCAAGGTCTTGAAGTGTTAGCTCTTAACACACAAATCCAAGCCTTTTAAGTTTAGTGTGTCATGCTTTACTTTCAATGACCTTTGATCTCTCTACCTTTATTTTATTCACAAATACATATTACATGCTCTCACTTAACAAATTTGATGGAAGGACGATCCATCTTGATTTTTGATTCTAACCGAATTGACAAAGATTTAAACACTTGATGTCATCCTTTAGACCATGAATGAGAGACATGTTCATAATACTTTCACATAAATGAAAATTGTTCCAAACTTTGAAAATCAATAAAAAGGGTGACCAGCGCCTTGCCTGCTGTTTTTGACGACGGCGGATGTTGAGAAAGCCTACGATGGATGGTGGTCGTGTGGAGGTAGAGGTGGTTGATGGTGATGAAGTGTATGCAATGGCTTCTTTTTCGTACACATAGTCTCGAAAGGTATAAATGAATGTTAATTAACGACCGATTTCGTGGTAATGTTTGGATGTTGTTAGTTTCTTTGGTTACGGCTTTTAACCACATGGTCGTGGGTTCGAGTCCCATGGATGGCGCCAATGAAGAAACACGGATCCAAACTGAATAGTTCGGATCAATGTTTCCACCAGTATATGGATTATCAGAACACACTACACTTCAAACGAGATAAGATTCCAGCAAGGTTCCTACAAAACAAACACCGTGACTCGCTACGGGAAGGACAAGATGGGGGGTCTTCCCGTAACCACCCTCCGGCGTGAGAATAAGAACTGTACTGTGAATGGAGTAAGTACGAGTAATTGGTGATGTTTGTGGGTAGTGAATGAATACCTAATGAAGATGATTGAAGTATTTATAGTCGTGGGATGGGGGAAAGTGATTGGTGGAGTTGTCATTGTCAAGATATTCTGTTTTCACCTGAATGGACACGTGTCGCATGCCCATAGGATGTGACAGCCTGGCCCTGTTTGGGATGGTTACCAGGTGTTCAACTGTCTCCTTTTCATTGGCTGATGTCACTGTCAAGGAATATTGTGGTAATCTTCTAGAAACAATTTGTTACAACTGCTCTTCCTTATCACGTGAAAACTTTGTTTGTGTGAGGTTCCTTATGCGACCTGCGGATTCCTTTCGCGGATGCTCATCGGTAATCCGCGGGCTATGTTGGAGATCCGCGGGGCGATTCTTTGGTGTGTGGGTAGTTTCACTACGCTACATCTATAGTAGTTGACAAAGATAAACTGTTATAATTCCAAAGTGTAAATAAAAATCATAAATTTAACTTACTGTTTGTCACACCCCAACCGACGGCGGAATACGTCGAGGTGAGACGGTGATTGTTCATAGCACATGATACTACGTGTTACAATAGTCGTTAAATTTAATTTAACATCAAGCTATACAGAGATACAATGAATTGTTTTATAGTCATCTAGGTCCAATCATGCAATCCTATATCTTGCATCAAGTAATCTTCAACAAACAAATTTCCAATACCTGAAAAACATGCGAGAGTGTCAACTAAAAATAGTTGGTGAGAACATAGGTTTTAATAAAATAAGTTTTAAGTTGAAAGCAATCCATATGTGTTAAGTTACTTTGTATACTTTGTGATTACAACCAAACCTCTGACACGTTTAGCGAGTCGTCTAATCCACTATTAGACTATTATGTTTAATGTTTAACGATCGTCGGATTCTGAACACACAAGCCTCTACCTAAGGCTTGCGTGGGCGGGTCGGGCCAATAGATCTATCATCATACTACCACGGGCTTTAACAAGTTAATGGTTGTACATGCGATTAAGTATACACTTGTAATAATCACACAATGAATACCATGAATAAAGCTTGAATCAAATAACATGTAAAACAAATTGATTATGCATGTTTCCACCCCGAAGTATAAAACGTTTAAAAGCATGTAAAAGGGGCTATGAACTCATATTCGTTGATGAATTGAGACTTGTAACGCTTTTGTTTAGAGCCCTAATGATCAAGAAAGTTGTTAGAATGTGACCCTATTTCGGTGGAATAGAATCTCCGACCTCAGGTTCCCAGGAAAAGGTAAGTGGGTCCATTCACGCCCGGACACGCCACTTGGTTTTTCCTTAGGCCGTAGCCTTGGTGACAGAACCCTTGGTTGAATATCTATAGACTTGGTGTTTGTTTGGAAGTACAATTGGATTTTAGGGTTTCAAGTGATACTTTATGGTTTAGGGTTTTAGATTATCTTTTCTAGAAAAGAATAGGTTGTTTACTGTTCAAGACACGAATTTTTAAAAATAGTAAACCTTTGAGTTAGATTACGAAAATTTTATATCTTGTAACCGTATGAGTTTTTTAACATGTATATTTTTTATAAGATTTAAGTGTTTATAAAAAAAAATATAAAATTCATAGACTACCTAGGGGTCTGATTCTGAGTCAGTTTAGTAGAAAAATAACTAAAAATCGATACTTTAACAAATTGAGGAGATTCTAGTTGGATAATTTTTATAATTAGAAGCTATACAATATATCCAAAAATTGGGTCATAATTCGTAAACATGAGTGAGTTATGACATTCGTTTTGAGGCTAAAGTTATCTGTTAGGATTTTCAGCAAGACCCTTTGTTAAAGAAAAATAATAAAAACGTTTTTAAAGTTTATAAAATTTTACACAAAAAATTACAGTGATACTAGACACATAAAGAACCAATTTAGGCTTTTGAAATTCGTGATTTGGATATATTATGACCGAGATCTAAGCGTTGAAATAAAAGGTTTTTCTGCAGAATGAAAGAACAAAACATTATACGGAAATTAGAACTTACTAGGAAGGAAACGAATTGTGAATCTTTGAGAGGATGATGATCACGAATTTTCAACCTTGGGGCTTTGGAATATGCAGGTTTGGAATGAATTTTAGGAGTGCTAGGGAGTTCTATTTATAGGGGTGTTTAGAGAAGAGATTATGATTAATTAGAGATAGAATTTGACTAGGACTTGAATTCAAATTTGGATAAGGCTAATCTTGGAGATCAAGAATAGAATATTCTAGAAGGTTATTCTTAATTTGAATTTAAGGATATAAATAAAATTACTTTAGGATAAAATTGACAATGACAAATATTAAATCTAGGCATTCCTGGTTAAACGTGTCACGTTAACGATTAACCATGTATAACTAAATGTACATAGAAACATGTAATTGCGCATATGAAAATAATATTAATAACTAGAAATAAATAATATATGATTCCATAATAATATAGATGGTGAACTAATACATGGACCTTATTAAATACGAGTATAAAAGACTAGTGATTTCATGCATGAAAATGCATAGGTGTTACAGTCTCCCCCACTTAAGGGAATTTCGTCCCAAAATTTTATAAGAGAAAATTGTTGAATAAGATTATGAATACTTGAGGAAGATTTGAAATGATAAAAAAAATTATGGTCTAATGTGTTGAGTTCCAGAGATTTGAGTAACAGTGTAGACTAATTCAAAAAGCTATTTTGATATTAAGCGATAATCTTTTGATCAAGAATTTGATTGAGAGATAGAGAGTTTAAGTGTAAACGATAAGGGAGAGCTGAATTGTTTAGATAAGTTTCCGGGAAAAGAACAATTCTAACGATTAGTGGTTTGAACCTGAAATGTGAAACTTCGATGCTTATAAAATAATTGAGCATGCTTAAAATTCGTTAAAAAAAAAATCTTAATAATGTTGGTCAAAGTTTCAGGGTAACACAAAACTCCCCGTGACACGAAAAACACTACGATTGGCGATATTGCAGGGACACCTATGTATAGGAATTACCAACGGCGTATCCACCATGTCCTTACCATATTCCATTCGTCTCGTTTTCCTTATCACTAAAAGACTTCTATGCCATAACACACAACATAACTTGCTATGGGTTCCATGCGTTGAATTTCATAATTACGTGTGCACCCGTAATTACTCTGTTCACCACATGGTCCACATAGTTCATCCAATTATGTATGGTAAAAAAATGTAAAATAATAATAATAAATAAAATAATCATTGTGATAAAAATGTTGTTCAATATGAATATTAAATGCAAGTTTAATGATAATCTAGCCCTGTCTCTGGTTGAACAAGAATACGTCAACCCCGAGATGTTGAATAAGAATACACAAACACGAGCACTAGGTTATGAAAACATTAAAGATGGTGAAAATATTTGGGTACAATATGATAAGTTTGAATGACTAGTTATTTGAATTACCAAATTGCATGCAATCATGCTTTGAAACGTAACACAAAGTATTGTACACAAAATGCTTCTACTAGATAACTATGCAAAGAAATAGACATATTGGAAAATCAAGTTCATGAAAATAGATTTATAGATTTCGAGTTACGCAGGCAATTACATTTATAGCCAGACAAGTTTATAGACGACTAACCACTTAGACAATAACCTTGTAAGTACTCAAATTGCACTAAGTAAATAAAATAATACTTTATGGGTAAATAAGATTTGATAAAAAAAAAATAGAGTTTACATATAAGCATGGTTCACATATACACAATTCTGCACAAATATCAGGTTTTCATAGATAATTATGTTTACAAAAAGAATTTAAGCTCATAGAGAATCATAAGTAAGAATATATGCAATCAAGCTTAACAGAAAAAAAACATGTTCATTGAAATATAATTAGGATCATGAGTGGCCACAAGTAATCGGATATAAACATATATGTAATCAAGTTTTATAGAAAATATGTGTGTGTAATAAATTGAGATCATAAGTAATCATGCGTAATCATGTATTATTCAAGTTTTCATATGTATAGAAGTATGATCATGGAATGCATCAAACCAACAGGCAATCATAGGTAATAAAATATAAGCACGTATGTAGTCAAGTTCATGAAGAAGTATATTTACGGAAGGGATTCAAGATCAAACAATATTCATAGGTAGTCATATGTAAACACGCACGTGATCAGGTTTTTATGAGAAATTATGCTCATGGAAAGAGTTAAAATAAGAGATATTGATAACTAATAATCCAGTTTCATATGTTCACGGAAGAACAAAATATTCATAAGCAATAATCAAGTTTCAAGTGGTTATAGATAAACATAAGTAGGATTTAGTTTCACGTTTTTATGGAAGAAACAAATAAGCATAAGTAATAGTCATGTTTTCACAATTTAATAAGTTCACAGGTTATCAATCGTGTAAGCTCCCAAGTAATAATCAGTTAAATAGGTTCATATATAAGCAGTGGCTAAAATAGGTTCATAAATGAATATCATTGAAAAAGGTTCATGTGTAATCAGATACACCAAAATCGAATTCATGAGTAATCATAAAAATAATTAAGTTCATAGATGTTCAGTTCTTAGGTAGTCATGCAGTTAGTCAAGTTCTTTAGATAAACAAGTATGACATCAAGTATTTAGATAAATAATTTGGAGAGACAATTTGTTATTCAAATTCTTAGGTAAACAAATAGACATTCGAGTTCAAGTAAATAATCACGTTGTTAAATAAGTAAAGGGAAAAGTTCTTAGATAAGCAAATAGATGATTAAGTTCCTTGATATAACAGCTAGACAACTAAGTTCTTTGGTGAGCAATCAAGTTTTTGGATAATCAATTAAATAATCAAGGTTGAAAAGATGATTATGTTAATTTAATAAACAGACAAACAATCGAGCTTAAACAGACAATTATGCTAATGAAATAAACAAGGAAACAATCAAGATTTAATAAACGATTATATTAACGAATAAGAAAATAAATGAACAAGTAGAGTTACAAAGTGTTAATGAGATTTGAGAATCAGGTAAAATGATAAGGTAAGGATGAGTTAAAACAAACACTTCGCAAATTGTGCCATGATAGAATGAAATAAAAAAAATTATCTTAGTTGAAATAATTAACAGGAAATGCATTGGATAGATCAAAGTAATTAAATCTATTTAAAGTTCAGGAAGACCTACTTTAGCCTATATATAAACACTCACTACGGGAAATCCAATGAAAGCATTACGGATCATTCGGTAGATTTGCTAAGGATTGCTCATTTTCTTTACTAGTTATTAAGATTTAAAACTTTGATGAGGGTTAAAGAAATTGGTAGAAGGTATTAAAACTAAGAATAAAATTAGCATGATAAGTGAAAGTGCTGGACACATAAAAATAAAATTTAGGCAAAGATTATTATCTAAATAATGCACAAGTAAGTAGCACATAATTTAAGTTAACCAAAATAGCATACAATTTGAATTAAAAATATGACATACGATTTGGAACAGACAATGTTGCATATAATTTATTTAATGAAGCGTAACATTTAAGCACAAATAAAGTGTCATCTTAATTCTAATAGTGTAGCATTCAAAATTTAATACAAATAATATGGCATCAAATTTTAAATTTAACAAATACGATTTAAGAAACCTATTGTAACATATGTTTTTAGCATAAAATCAATTGTAAGTAATGTAGTATATAATACTTAAAATGAATAATGAAGCATGTAATCAAACCAAATAATACAACATGTAGCATATAATATAGATCAAGTAATATGGCAATTACTACACAATGTAACACATGCAATCATGCAATATAAACAGATAAGGGGACGGCTATAGACTAGGTCGGTGATATTCTAATAACCTAATTCCCTATAACCATGGCTCTGATACCAATCTGTCACACCCCAACCGACGGCGGAATACGTCGAGGTGAGACGGTGATTGTTCATAGCACATGATACTACGTGTTACAATAGTCGTTAAATTTAATTTAACATCAAGCAATACAGAGATACAATGAATTGTTTTATAGTCATCTAGGTCCAATCATGCAATCCTATATCTTGCATCAAGTAATCTTCAACAAACAAATTTCCAATACCTGAAAAACATGCGAGAGTGTCAACTAAAAATAGTTGGTGAGAACATAGGTTTTAATAAAATAAGTTTTAAGTTGAAAGCAATCCATATGTGTTAAGTTACTTTGTATACTTTGTGATTACAACCAAACCTCTGACACGTTTAGCGAGTCGTCTAATCCACGATTAGACTATTATGTTTAATGTTTAACGATCGTCGGATTCTGAACACACAAGCCTCTACCTAAGGCTTGCGTGGGCGGGTCGGGCCAATAGATCTATCATCATACTACCACGGGCTTTAACAAGTTAATGGCTGTACATGCGATTAAGTATACACTTGTAATAATCACACAATGAATATCATGAATAAAGCTTGAATCAAATAACATGTAAAACAAATTGATTATGCATGTTTCCACCCCGAAGTATAAAACGTTTAAAAGCATGTAAAAGGGGCTATGAACTCATCTTCGTTGATGAATTGAGACTTGTAACGCTTTTGTTTAGAGCCCTAATGATCAAGAAAGTTGTTAGAATGTGACCCTATTTCGGTGGAATAGAATCTCCGACCTCAGGTTCCCAGGAAAAGGTAAGTGGGTCCATTCACACCCGGACACGCCACTTGGTTTTTCCTTAGGCCGTAGCCTTGGTGACAGAACCCTTGGTTGAATATCTATAGACTTGGTGTTTGTTTGGAAGTACAATTGGATTTTAGGGTTTCAAGTGATACTTTATGGTTTAGGGTTTTAGATTATCTTTTCTAGAAAAGAATAGGTTGTTTACTGTTCAAGACACGAATTTTTAAAAATAGTAAACCTTTGATTTAGAGTACGAAAATTTTATATCTTGTAACCATATGAGTTTTTTAACATGTATATTTTTTAGAAGATTTAAGTGTTTATAAAAAAAAATATAAAATTCATAGACTACCGAGGGGTCTGATTCTGAGTCAGTTTAGTAGAAAAATAACTAAAAATCGATACTTTAACAAATTGAGGAGATTCTAGTTGGATAATTTTTATAATTAGAAGCTCTACAATATATCCAAAAATTGAGTCATAATTCGTAAACATGAGTGAGTTATGACATTCGTTTTGAGGCTAAAGTTATCTGTTAGGATTTTCAGCAAGACCCTTTGTTAAAGAAAAATAATAAAAAAGTTTTAAAGTTTATAAAATTTTACACAAAAAATTACAGAGATACTAGACACATAAAGAACCAATTCAGGCTTTTGAAATTCGTGATTTGGATATATTATGACCGAGATCTAAGCATTGAAATAAAAGGTTTTTCTGCAGAATGAAAGAACAAAACATTATACGGAAATTAGAACTTACTAGGAAGGAAACGAGTTGTGAATCTTTGAGAGGATGATGATCACGAATTTTCAACCTTGGGGCTTTGGAATATGCAGGTTTGGAATGAATTTTAGGAGTGCTAGGGAGTTCTATTTATAGGGGTGTTTAGAGAAGAGATTATGATTAATTAGAGATAGAATTTGACTAGGACTTGAATTCAAATTTGGATAAGGCTAATCTTGGAGATCAAGAATAGAATATTCTAGAAGGTTATTCTTAATTTGAATTTAAGGATATAAATAAAATTACTTTAGGATAAAATTGACAATGACAAATATTAAATCTAGGCATTCCTGGTTAAACGTGTCACGTTAACGATTAACCATGTATAACTAAATGTACATAAAAACATGTAATTGCGCATATGAAAATAATATTAATAACTAGAAATAAATAATATATGATTCCATAATAATATAGATGGTGAACTAATACATGGACCTTATTAAATACGAGTATAAAAGAGTAGTGATTTCATGCATGAAAATGCATAGGTGTTACACTGTTATTAAATATTCTCAAATTGTTACAGTAGCTATTATACGTTAGATGCTTAAAATCCAACGTTTATAAATTTGGGAGTTTAGTACTTTAGTTTATGTACGCTTGAATTTTTATATATAGATAAAGCTAAAACAATAAAAACATGGTTATAAATTTAAAACATGTAAACGTTTCAATCACTATATATTATACTAGTTTTTATCTCCGGTATTACGTGGGTTGTTTTACACTATTCGTTTATAATATATATATATATATATATATATATATATATTTGGGTTTTTATTTTATTCATTGTAAGAAAGTTAATAATATACTTTGGGTAATGATAAATAGTTTCACAAATAAATGAGATGCTATAAACCAGCTTAAAAGTTATCTTGGTTTGCTAAGACACAAGACCCGCTTATTTTTTTTTCACAATAAAATTGTTTCTTAATTATAAACAATATTTTAAAAAAATCATATATTAATTTTAGTATATCCCTATTTTTTAGGATTTTCACATCAAATATTTGATTTAATGAGATGTTATAACCCGTTTAAGAGCTATATGGGTTTGGTGAGACCCATACTCGTGAATTCGGGTCAAATGCATAAGAAACCTTTATTTACAAATAAAGCAATCTGGTGACTTGAGAGAATGCAGGGAGCAATCAGAGAACTTTTAATGGTTCCGTTTATATATATTTAAGATTAAGATCATACAAAATGTTTTTAAGCAACTAGTTATTACAAATCCTTTACCTATTTAGCAGTCTTAAACGTTCTAATCATTATAAAATTTAATTAAATTGTTAAGAAAAATTGAATTCCATAGAAATTTTCAAATGTCAAAAATCTAAATCCTATAAATTTCTAAAAAATCGTGATTGTTCGTGATTGTTGTACTTGTACTAGCTTTTTCCTCTCAATAAAAGTTTTTCTTATTTTTTATTTTAATTTGGGATATGAAATAAAAAACATTTAAGTTTTGTTTCTTTGGCATGCATAATAGAACAACAAAGTTTGTTAAGAAATAAAACCCTTGATCTTTGGTTCAATGGTATTAGTATTCATTTGTTTTATCAAAATTCCAGTTATTTATTTATAACCGACGACATAACATTTTTTTAACAGCTAAATATTGTACACTACGGAGATTAAACCCTTGATCATCAAATTCACACTCAAAACATCTTACCATCCCGCTAAAGTGGGAATGGCAAAAATAAATCCGAGATGTATATATTGAATATCGACGAATTAATATAACAAATTCAAGTAAGTAATTTTACTTGAATTTAAAATGAAGAGGTATGTACCCGCCTCACCACCGAGCGAGGCGGGTCAACCCACAAGATACAGACAAGAGACTTGAAATCAAGATATTATGAAGGCACAAAGCCAAAACCTATGCGCATGGCGCATATCACATATGCGCAGGCATCACATGCTCAGGCATCACATATGCTCATGCATCACATATGCTCACGCATCACATGCTCACGCATATCATATCTGCGCGTGGCGCATCCGCGCGTGGCGCATATCACATGCTTGTGCATATCACATCTGCGCATGAAACATCTGCGCGTGAGAATAAAGAGAAGACCTCGCGCATCCTCAGGATGGGCGCATATTACACATGCACATAATCAACCTCGTCCTTATCCAAATCAGGATTAGGGCAACCTTGATTGTACACGTCAGACAACCTTCCAGAAGGTATCTTTTTAAGGAATAAGAATATGCTGATGTTGACAACTGCCAAATGAAAGGTGGACAACTCAGCATAACCCATGTGCTACCACGTGATTCTAACCAATGAAAAAGCACCAGGTGTCCCCAATAACACGTGGCGCAAATCAATTGGAGGAGGCCAACAAGGCTGAGCTCAATCAGTGGAAACCCTAGCACTATAAATATCACATCAACTCCACAAGGAAAGATCATCCAAGAACACACAGTTACAGCCAGTAACACAGACAATCACATCCAATCACATCCAATTACAGAGTATTCAACTATTAAGCAATACACTCCATTTTCCTTACTCTGACATTATTATCTTCTCCTACAAACACTTATTCTCACACCGGAGGGTTACCCCAAAGAGGACCCCTCTGTCCCTTTCTGAGGGGTAAGTTGACGGTGCTGTTTATTTTGTAGGTGGAAGAGCCCAGATCCCAGAGATCCATCGGTGAAGAAGCATAATCACACCCGAGGAAAGTAGATCGTCTACCAGTGAGTCGATCCACGTTTCTTCATTGGCGCCATCCACTGTTACAACGGCAACAAGATCTCATCAGATCTATATAAAAAACAAATTTTCACCATGGTTTCTGGTGCTCGTAACGTCGATCAAGTTCTGGAGGATATTGAACATGAGGATGTTAATGAGGGACAGCAATTTCTGAGGGTGCCGCGTGACTCTACGCGCACCACCAGTAACCGTCCCTTCATCACAACTCCTCATGGCCAGACTGAAACTCCTCCAGACGATCTCACGTTACAAAATCTTGCCGGCGCGAAACAAAAAGGACCAATGGGTCCAGAAGATGAAACAAATGATCCTAAATAATGGCTCATAAACGAGCAACGACGTCTAATGGACAAGTACAATGAGATGGTCAAACAGAAAAAGTCAGCCGACTTAACACAAAGGCTAGCGTTTGACAAACAAGCCATTCAAGGAACGAAAAGGGCGCACGCGCCGGAAGAGGGTCACTCTGTTCACACTGAACACGCTGAGTTTAGTGATGAAGAAGTGCACAGCGTCAGGAGGACGAAAGATACTCATGCAGGAGGCTCACAGCCCCGCGCGCAAATGAACATGGCGCCTGGAGCTAGAGCCGATCTGGATCTGCACGCACCGTACAGCCCACCAGTAAGAGGGCAAGTGGATGTAACCACACCGTACAGGCCAGCCATCTTAGTCAAACATTCAAAATTCACTGAGCGCATCGCGAATGCCCTCATTCAGCACAAAACCAAGATGCCAAGTGGTTTGGGCAAATATGACGGCACAACAGATCCAGAAGATTTCTTACAAGGTTTTTACAACACTGGAAACCTAGAAAGCTGGACGATGCCAACATGGTGTCACATGTTTGCTCGCTGCCTCACGGGCGCGGCTCGTGTCTGGTTCGAGAGCTTGCCTACTGGGCAAATAGATGGGTTCGAGGAACTATTGGAAAAGTTCCAAGCTCACTTCGTGCAACAGCGCAGACACACGCGCGACCCTGATGACATCATGCACTGCGTGCGTAGGAATGATGAAACGATTGAAGACTACATCACTCGTTTCAATCAGGAGTCTCTGGCAATTGGAGGTATCACTGAGCAACTATTGCGCGTGGCCTTTATACAAGGCGCGCGCAGTGATCAACTCCGCCGAGCTCTTATGAGCAGAGATGGCATGCCCACCACTTGGGCCAAATTAATGGAAGCATCGCGAGTCTTCGCGAGAAATGAAAAACAGATTGCCCAAGATAGAGCGAGAGAAAGAGGGCATCAAGCAGAGGCACCGCGCAGCAGTGAAAGAAGGGGCAAACAGAACACTGTATGGTCCAGGTTGCAATCAACCAGTTTTTCTTCCGCAGAAAAGCAGGCGCAACCAAGCTCACCCCAGCCCCAAAAAGACGTTCGTAATCGCGGGGAGGGTGACAAGAGGGAAGGCGGCAGAGATCCTAGCAGACCTTTGCCAAGAATATGGACTCCCCTCACTAAAACACCTTCACAAGTGTTGAGCACTGAGAATGTCCAGTTCAAAACCCCCAAGCCACTACACTACAAGGGACCATCAAACAGTGGCAAGTACTGCGAGTTTCACAAGTCCACGGGACACAACACTGATGCATGCCATCATTTGAAGGATGCAATTGAAAAAGATGTGAAATCAGGCAAGCTGGCTCACCTGGTGAAAAACCCAAGACCAGAAAGTGAGCAACCAGAAGGAGCCTCTGCCAGCAAAAAGTACAAAAGAATCTGTGTAGCCGAGGGAGGAAGGCAAGGGCAAACATCAAGAAAGAGAAGCGCGCAAATACAAGGAGATTGGCGCGAGCAACAAGTAATCTTCCCAAGAATCAGGGGAGGCCCTTCCATCAGCAGTCCTCATGTTATCACTACACACATTGCTCATTACGAGGTGTCAAAAGTCCTGGTGGACACTGGCAGCGAATCAGACATCATGTATGAGCAATGTTTCAGAAAACTTGATCCGGCAGACCAAGCAAGGCTTGAAATTGTGAATGCACCAATCTCTGGTGTTTCAAATGAAATCATTCATCCCCTAGGTCAAATACAATTTGAACTAACCATGGGGGATGAGAAAGACAAGCGAGCAGAAATTGTTAACTTCTTGGTCTTGCCCACCACTTCTTGCCACAATATGATCTTGGGTAGGGGAACGATTGCCCAATTCAACGCCATACCGTCGCCAGCGCATGGCGCGTTGGGGTTCCCAACACCAACAGGTGTAACTTTTGTATACAGGGATCATTTGTGTGCAGTGACAAGTACTCCGCGGGAAGGGAGAATGAAACTTCCAATGGCAGACGACGCGCCAGAGGAATGGATTCTCAACCCAAAATTCCCAGAGCAGAAAATCACAATTGGCGCAACGATATCAGACGACACGAGGTTGAGAATGAGAAGGTTGCTCACAGCATATATGTCGGTCTTCGCGTGGCAACACTCTGATATGACTAGGGTTCCGAGAGACCTGGCGCAACATTCTCTCAACACCTTCAAGTCTGTAGAGCCAATTGCTCAAAATAAAAGAGTCATGGGGGATGAGAAGGCGAGGGCCATGAATGAGCAAGTTGAGGATCTATTGCGCGCAAACATCATCCGCCCGATACGATACCAGACATGGGTAGCCAATCCTGTGATGGTAAAGAAAAGTAACGGGTCGTGGAGGATGTGCATAGACTTCAAAGACCTCAACAAAGCATGCCCAAAAGATTGTTACCCCCTACCAAACATCGACGCAAAGGTGGACTCCGTGGCGCCATTCAAGCTCAAATGTTTCCTGGATGCCTACAAGGGCTATCACCAGATTCAAATGGCACCACAAGACGAGGACAAGACTGCCTTCAGAACCGACAAGGGTGTTTTTTGTTACACAAAAATGCCCTTTGGTTTGAAGAATGCGGGCGCCACCTACCAAAGACTTATGGATGCTGTTTTCAGCGAGCAAATTGGAAGAAACCTAGAAGTCTATGTGGATGATTTGGTGATCAAAAGCAGGGAGGAAAAACAATTGCTCAAAGACATCGAGGAAACCCTTGGGCGCCTAAAGGAAGTTAACATGAAGCTCAATCCGAGCAAATGTACTTTCGGCGTACAAGAGGGAAAATTTCTAGGTGTAATGGTCACCAAGGATGGTTTCAAGGTGAACCCAGAAAAGGTGGAGGCCATCCTTGACATGCCCTCGCCATCCACCATGAAAGAAGTTCAGAAACTGAATGGTAGATTGGTATCAATCAACTGGTTCCTAGCGAACCATGCAAGCAAATCTACCCCATTTGTCAATACATTGAGAAACTGCTTAAAGAAAAGCCAGTTCAAATGGACTCCTGAGGCCGAGCAAGCTTTCAGTGAGATTAAAGAATGTTTGATAAATCTGCCCGCGCTCACAGCTCCACTTCCTGGTGAAACTTTGACATTGTATCTATCAGCAGGAGAGCGCGCCATCGGCGCAGTATTATTGGTGGATCGCAAGGGAATCCAAACGCCAATATACTATGTGAGTCGGGTGCTGACAGATCCTGAGACGCGCTACTCCATCATGGAAAAGTTAGTTTTGTCACTAACACACGCGTCGCGCAAGCTTCACAGATATTTCAATGGTCATCCCATTGAAGTTCTGACTGGTTACAACATCCAGCAAGTCTTGCGGCGCCCCGCGCTCTCGGGAAGGCTGACAAAATGGGCCCTGGAATTAGGTGAACACACGATCGCCTATAAGCCCCGTCCAGCAATAAAGGGGCAAGTCTTAGCTGATTTCATCGCAGAAATCCCCGAAGGAAGAGTTGAAGAGGCTCAGCGCGAGGTAGACCCTCCGCGAGCCAATGATGAAGAAAATGTTTGGAGATTGTTCACTGACGGAGCTTCAAACAACGAAGGGTCCGGCGCAGGCCTCAAACTGGTGGATCCAGGAAATCATGAATATACTTATGCCATCAGGTTGGACTTCAAGAGCACCAACAATGAGGCTGAGTATGAAGCACTGCTGGCCGGGCTGCGCATCGCGCACAAATTCGGAGTTAAAAAGCTAGAGGCCCATGTTGATTCATACTTGGTT
Organism: Bidens hawaiensis; assembly: GCF_021521415.1. Classification (NCBI taxonomy): domain Eukaryota; kingdom Viridiplantae; phylum Streptophyta; class Magnoliopsida; order Asterales; family Asteraceae; genus Bidens; species Bidens hawaiensis. The sequence goes on along the minus strand of NW_027494648.1, from coordinate 135,530 downwards.
GCAGCACAGGTCAATGGCCTTTATGATGCCAAGGAGAACACCATGCCTCTATATCTAGAGCAGGCGAAAAAGCTCATCGAGCAATTTGACTGCTTCAGAATCATTCATATTCCGCGCAGTGAAAACAAATCTGCAGACGCGCTGAGTAAGATGGCATCAACCAGTTTTGATCACTTTGGCAAAGATGTCAGGGTAGAAGTAATGAGCAACCCGTCGGTGGTAGCGAAGTCTGTCCTTGTAACTCATACAACCCCTTCATCATGGATAACTCCAATAATGGAATTCTTGAAGGAGGGAAAGGTACCAGATGATCGCGCACAGGCGAGGAAGATAAGACACAAGTCGCAGAACTATGAACTCCTTGATGGCACATTATATCGACGCTCTTATCTTGGGCCGCTCATGAAATGCCTAGATGCTGAGGAAGCAAGTTATGTGATCAGAGAGATACACGAAGGAATCTGTGGAATACATGCTGGCCCAACACAAGCGAGCAGAAATTGTTAACTTCTTGGTCTTGCCCACCACTTCTTGCCACAATATGATCTTGGGTAGGGGAACGATGGCCCAACACATACGCTTTAAAAGATTTGAATGGAAAGAAGATCCCGCGCGCATGGAATGCGGCACAGCTTAGAAAATGTTTCATGTAAAGAATGTCAAGTTTGTAATCAAGGCTTTTTAAGCCATTATGAATAATGATACGCGCTATCTTCTCTAAATGTGGATTCTATTACCTTTTGCATACATGTTTCACACTTCCCTTTATTTATTTTGAGCAATATGACAACATTGTATTGACATCAAAACGAAATAAAAACGAAGTAAAACATACATGCGCGAGCTTCAAGCTCAAACGCGTTAACGAGTCTTAACTCTAAAACGTCAGGGCCTTAGCCCAATTCTATTACCTTATGCATACATGTTTCACACTTCCCTTTATTAATTTTGAGCAATATGACAACATTGTATTGACATCAAAACGAAATAAAACGAAGTAAAACATACATGCGCGAACTTCAAGCTCAAACGCGTTAACGAGTCTTAACTCTAAAACGTCAGGGTCTTAGCCCAATAATGTGAGCCTTAGCTCAAATCACTCACAACATCCATCCTACATGCTGCGCAGCCTGACCATAAAATACCTAAACACAACTAAGGCAAAGCAAATGCCAAAACATAGTTGTTAAGGTCTCAGGTCGAGGTCGCGCATAAAATTGTAATGGATATCTGAGTAACACATTGACACGTAAAGGCTAAAAAAAAAAACTCATAATTCCATAATGCGCGATAACGTCGCGCAAAAGAGGAATAATGGAAACGCCAAGACACGTGTCAACATAATCAAGATATGGCAAAATCACTTACAATATGACAAGGATTAAGTATAATAATTTCCTTACAACCTTGTTCTTATTTCAACGTGCAAGCATATCTTAAATTCAACAAGCAAGCATTCAATATAAAGAGATGAATGGGAAATGCGCAAGATGCGAAGAAGGGAAAAACAACATTTCATTCCAAAGCATTGAAATTTACAAGTTTACAAGATGAGATACAAACTACAAAAAAAAAATAAAAAAACATGAAGGGCTTCTCAAGTCTCCACGTTGACATCAGCCTCTTCATCATCCTCATCACCGCCCTCAGCATCCGGCGCAGCCTGCTCCTCGTCATCTCCAAACTGACCATAGTCAAGTTGTTCATCTTGAATGGAGTCTTCTATCACAGTAGTGTCAGGAGCGGATCCTTTGGCCACGCCAGAGCCGCTTGCAGGAGCAGTATTCCCCGCGCCATCATCGCCGCCACCAGCCCCTTCGCACTCGTCAAGTAATTTCTTTAGCGCGCCGAGGTCGGGCTGGTCAGCAAGCGCGGATATCTGCAAATCATAAGCAAAAATATGAGTACAAAAATACTTGGAAAATAAATCAAAGTAATCTCATTAAAGTTAAAATACCTGCCCAAGGATGGGAATGGGAGTATTTAAATACTTCTCCCCCATCGCGGCCATGTCCGCGCAGGCAGCGTCGCTCTGATAAGGGTAATCGGATGGGTTCTTCTTCAGCATCCCATATTCATAGCCATCCTTAAACCCTTCAGCTCGACCAACCAAGCGCGCGGCAGCGTTGCAATCCATCACAAGGGCCTGAAACTCGTCTGAATATTTCATCGCGTAAGCGCAACGAGTCATACCCTGTGAGACTAGCCATTGGCGATCCTGCGCGAGAGAAGAAACAGTCGTCTCGAGGGCAGGAATCTGAGAGTTTAACAACTCAACAGTTTCCTTAGTCTGTTTTAGCTCCTCTTTGTCGGACGCTGCTGCCGCCAAGGCTTCTTCCTTTTCCGCCCGCGCAGAATCAAGTGCTTCCTGGCTAGACGCTGCCATCGCCAAGGCTTCGTCCTTCTCGGCCTGCGCGGCCGCCAGCTCCTTCTTCAGGCGCGCAACCTCACTCTCCAGTGATGATTTTTCAGTTATAGACTGGACAAGAGCTTGGTCACGCGCCACCGCCTCCAGCTCCAAGTCGCGCACTCTGCGCGCGTACTTGGCCGCGTCCGCCTCCGCCGCCTGTAGCTTCTCCCGCGCAGCCTGAAGCTCATGCCCGCGCTTCACGAAGGCGCTGTTGGCACTTGCTCTGTTCTCACTGAGCTCTGCTTGGAGCTTCTCAGCTCTCTCTCGAGCATCAGAAAGATGCCAAGCAGACACCTTAGCCTCTTGCTTGGCTTCCGTAAGAGCATCACGTACCTTTACGTAATCATAGCGAAGCTCTTGGGAGGCAGCAAAGAAGGCCGACCCAGCAAACATATGATCGTTGAGCAAGTCGTCGCGAGCGCGGTCCTCCTGGAACCTCCTTTCAGATGGAGGCACAGCATGAGCCCAGAATTCCGCACACACACCCATGGACTGAAATGTGCTGTCTTCAGTAATATTCCATCTCGGGCGATAAATGTGATCGGCATCCTGCAAAAACAAAGTAATTATCTAAGTCATCAAAACATTAAGATGAAAGTCCGCGCAGCGGAGCAAAAAAGAACCTATACCTGCGGGGATGAAGCAGAAAAGTCAGCGCCAGCCCCACGAGAAGGCTCCGCCGCGAAGCCTCGTGACGCTGCAGGACTGGCGCGACCGCGGTCGGAGTCTTCAACTTCAAACTCCTCATCCTCCTCGGAAACAGGCCTTTTCTCCTGCGACCTAGAGCCAAAATCGGTCTCGTTAGGAGGGCTGTGCGCAGGAGGAGGTGAGGGAGGTCTCGACGCCGCCAGGTCGGCGCGCAAAACGGCCTCCTGCTCCTTAGTAATCCCAATGAGGGGAGGTTCAGCACTAGCAGGAGCAGGAGCAGAACCAGTGGCACTGGCACCGGCGCCAGGAGTGCCGCCAGCAGCTTGTACGCCAGCAACGACCTCTATGAAAAAATCAACAAAAAGAAATGGTTCATGACTTCATCTAAAAGAAATAAGTCAGAAAACAAAAGCGCAATACATACCTTGGCGCAACTCCGTTCGCGAGGCAAACATCGCCATGAAGTCCATTCTACCCTTTTTTGAGGGTAAAACGGGGGACTTCGAAGGGACCTCCGGCGCAGCAAAGGCATCTTGTGGCGCTTGAGGTTGATCCACCAAGGTCGCCGGCTCTACACACATTTGAGTGAGCAAAGATTCGTTAGTAATTCTATCAGAATCGCGCTCATTCAATCATAAAAGATAGGCAAAGGATAAGCAAAGTATACCTGCCGAAGGCGCAACACCGCTTCCCATTTCCGCAGCGCGAAGGGAGGAGGTAGCGCCACCATACCTCAAGTGGACAGGAGGTCTGCCCACTTTTTGAGGCAGGGAAGACAAAGAAAACTTGGTGGTATACACCTGGGTTTTCTCAGGTCCCTTTGCCTGAGTAGGAGGATCCTGAACAACAGGGGCATCATCTTTCTTCTGCTTCTTACTGGCCCCTGCGCCAGTTTTCCCCTTAGCTTTACGCTTTAGTTGGGGCGCCTCCTCCTCCTCCTCTTCCGCGAGCTCCAGCTCGTAGTTTTCTAGCGCATCTACAAAACGTGCAATGGAAGTGTTAGCCAAATTTGGTATTATAAACGGAATAAGCATAAGTACAAAGGCTTACCAGGCGCATCGCTGTCAAACAGAAATCCCAGATCAACAGGGATGAACATGTCATCGAAGCGATCAGGGAAGCCAACCTCCCCAGCGCCCAGCGCGACGGAGCCACCCTCCATATGTTCGTCATAGGCGGCGTGGATATACTCCTTGGTGACTGCACAAAACAAGTCAAATGATATCAGCAAAACAAATTATATTCGCGCAGAAGTAAAGCAATGAGATTAACTTACACAAGCCGTCCACTTGGATAACGGGCTCAGTCGCGCTGTCCGCCCACCACCTGCTCATACCAACCCCCACCAGCGCCTCCTCACAAATGTTCTTGGCGGGGGATGGTTCAGCGGTCAACTTATTAACCCAGGCGCCAGTTGGGTTCTTGAGGACACCCACATCCGCAGGCGCAGAAGAGATCGCGCGCATCGTCATGCGGATGGGGATCACACCAGCCCTGATGTAAAAAAACCTCTCAGACCAGTCATGAAGGCTCTTGAATGAAACAGTGGAGCACTTCACCTTCTGACTGCGAGGAATAAATGAGAACCAAGAATCTTGGATCTTGGGCTTATAAAAAAACTGAAAGCGCCGAGGGGTGGGCTCCTCGCGCTGGGATTTGCACATGAACTCAAAGTGAGTCATGCGCACAAGTCCAAACGGATGGACTTGGGATATATGAATCCCATAAAACTTAAGCAGCGCACCCACAAACCTTGTCATCGGGAGACGAAGGTTGCAGTGGGTGAAAAAGTGGCTATAAAGGGATATATAGCCGGTGGGCGGGTCCGCCGCCGTTTGCCCGGCCCCAGGCAACATGCAGCCAAACACAGGGAGAAAACCCTGAGAGGCGATAAGGCTGTCAAGATCAGCCTGCCTCAGTTTGCAGGGGATTTCATTCCACCTCTTCACGGCCTTGGTCCTCCCTACCTCTTCCGATGAGGCCTCAGCAGCCTTCTTCCCCTTGCCGGTCTTCTTCAATGTAGACATTACTAACGATTTTCTACGGCAATGGATGGGGGAGATTGTGTTGTCTGAGCTATCAGACATACAACTGTGACAACGAACAAAGGTTGCTTCTGAAGAACATATATTTGGAAGCAGAACAAAGGTAATCGGAAGACAAGGAAAGAAAGAAAAGAGATCTGAATAATAAACAAGAAGATGAAGGATAAAAAGCTCTAAGGCATGGCTTTTATAGGCCCAGGAGAGAGAAAAATTGGTGCTGATCCGACTTCACGCGCCCCCACTCGCAGGTGTAAGCCAACGGGAGCGCGACACGTGTACATGACACTGTGTGAGGGGACACGAAAAGAAACTGTACAGCTGCTGCCAGAGTTCACGCGCCACCACTCGCACGAACAGACCAACGCGAGCGCGACACGTGTCCCTGACACTATTTGAGGGGACACGAAAGGCAACTGTAGCACCTCGAGCACACGAAACGTCTGACACGTCTCCATCACTGACGCATGTCAGCAACAACCAACCACGTATAGGGACGATTCGTTTTCAAACAAAAGGATAGAATTTCGCGCAACGATGAACAATAAGAAGAAAAAGACAAACCCCTAGTAAAAGAGCAAACTATTAAGTCTAATATCTATCTTACCTCGCTCGCGCGAGACAAGACACACATTAGACTGGGGGGGGCTTGAAGAGGTATGTACCCGCCTCACCACCGAGCGAGGCGGGTCAACCCATAAGATACAGACAAGAGACTTGAAATCAAGATATTATGAAGGCACAAAGCCAAAACCTATGCGCATGGCGCATATCACATATGCTCAGGCATCACATGCTCAGGCATCACATATGCTCATGCATCACATATGCTCACGCATCACATGCTCACGCATATCATATCTGCGCGTGGCGCATCCGCGCGTGGCGCATATCACATGCTTGTGCATATCACATCTGAGCATGAAACATCTGCGCGTGAGAATAAAGAGAAGACCTCGCGCATCCTCAGGATGGGCGCATATCACACATGCACATAATCAACCTCGTCCTTATCCAAATCAGGATTAGGGCAACCTTGATTGTACACGTCAGACAACCTTCCAGAAGGTATCTTTTTAAGGAATAAGAATATGCTGATGTTGACAACTGCCAAATGAAAGGTGGACAACTCAGCATAACCCATGTGCTACCACGTGATTATAACCAATGAAAAAGCACCAGGTGTCCCCAATGACACGTGGCGCAAATCAATTGGAGGAGGCCAACAAGGCTGAGCTCAATCAGTGGAAACCCTAGCACTATAAATATCACATCAACTCCACAAGGAAAGATCATCCAAGAACACACAGTTACAACCAGTAACACAGACAATCACATCCAATTACAGAGTATTCAGCTATTAAGCAATACACTCCATTTTCCTTACTCTGACATTATTATCTTCTCCTACAAACACTTATTCTCACACCGGAGGGTTACCCCAAAGAGGACCCCTCTGTCCCTTTCTGAGGGGTAAGTTGACGGTGCTGTTTATTTTGTAGGTGGAAGAGCCCAGATCCCAGAGATCCATCGGTGAAGAAGCATAATCACACCCGAGGAAAGTAGATCGTCTACCAGTGAGTCGATCCACGTTTCTTCATAAAACAAATTTATTTTAATATATGATTTATTTGAATGGAAATTACATAATAATTTTTCATATCAACATGGTTTAGTACATTCACAATGCAACCAATTCGTGCACCTTCCACGAGAAAGCAAATTCCATCCCAGTGTGCATCTGAATGTGCACAAAAAACGGATACAAGGAAATTTATATCTTATGCTGCAAACTTCATTAACTTCACTTGGTAATCCATTTCCTAGACCTAGAATCATGTAACAATGGTTTTCAATAACAAAACTATATTTTTTGTCAATAAATTTACAACGAATAATAAAGTTTACCATGACAGGAAGCTACCGTGCTAACAAGTAGAATGAAGAACAAAATTGTGATACTCTTCATAGTTAAAATCTTCTAATTAGATTATCTATATAATACATCATTTGGGATGGGTATATATATATATACACACACACGTAGTGAAAGACTATGAAAATTTAATACATTTATTGCATTTCAAAAAAAGTTGATGCATTTATTAGTTTCTGTAAACAAAAGACATTCATATATAGTATAAGATGTAATGAGAATCTGGATTTAATAAGTTGAATCAAACACACAGAAAAATTGTCGGTGGCGTATGCGGTGTGTCTATGAGGGGAAGTTTAATTAAATTAAATAATCAATATTGTCAAAAGATGACATGAACTAACGTCTCGTATGAACTATTGCCCAAAATAAGACATGATTGAATTAATGATCAATTAAGTAACATCTAAAATTGGTCTATTTTGGTTTCATGCTTCAAAATCATCAATTGATTCAAATCGAAACTTTGTTTTCTAAAATAAATCAAATTTAGTTGCTCGTCACTGAAAAAAAAGTATGATGCTCTCTCTCTCTTATATAATGACTAACACGTCTTTTCTAACTTACAATCAAACTCCGAATTTATATGTGTAAAATCAAAGTCACAACAATTTGTTTGAGTTGATTCTTTCAATTTGGACAATTCATATAATTTTAAAAAAAAGCGTAATATTATCCTACCTATCGTACGCTCAAATTAAATTCTATTCATACTCGAATTTAATTACGTTTTTTCATTACGCTCAGGTATGCTTCATTACACTCACATACTGAAGAGGTAGGTCCCAGCAGAGCCCAGTTGGAGCCGCAAGACTCACCTTGAACAGGGACGTCTGTGCAACGACCAACTGCTCCCGCAGGACCCACCATGCTCAGAGAAAACCTTACGCGCAGTACGCCAGCTGTACCCGCAGGGAAAGCCTCCCAATGGTGAAGTACCCCGCCTGTTCCCGCAGTTGCGGATACAAGCCATCAGGGAAGGCTACCCGCACTAACAGCAAGGCTACACGCACAAGGCACTAGCTACTTCAGTAGTCACATGAAGGAATGAGCAAGGCGGGAATACTCCCGCCTAAGTGAGCCAGTCCGTATGCTTCTGGAAGATCTTTTATACTATACCTACTAAGGTATGGACAGAACAGACGATTTGACCAGAACAGCCCATGAACCAATCACAGGGTGACAGCTCACCGACAACTATACGAGGAGGAGCACCCTCTAGTACTGTTTGTCACTATTAGCCGCTGCCTACTCACCAACCCTTACGATGAGACGTGCGCAGCCTACAGTTGGTGGAACAGTGCGTAGCCGGCAGTAAAGGAACAGTGTACAGCCGACCTTGTTACTGTTGGCCGTAGCCTATCCACCAACCAGCATGGCCTGTGCGTAGTCCACTGTTGGTGGAACAGGAATACTATTCAGCCGGCTGTACCTTCTAGGAAACCTACCTTCGGCTATAAATACTCCAACGCCTTGGAATGGTAAGGACATCATCTGATATCTCATCTTATCTAGCAATCTCTTAATATACACTTATATTCAGAGCAATCTAGTCTGATTCTCACGCCGGAGGGTGGTCACAAGGAGGAACCCCCCCTTCTCAGTGACGAGCTTACGGTGTCTGTTTTGCAGGTCATCTGAAGAACAATCTTCTCTGCTGAACCTCATCCTCGTGGGAAACATTACTTAACCCCCAGATTATCTATAATCTGCCCAGGGTTCGCTTAGTGTTTCTTCATTGGCGCCATCCGTGCATAAAAGCTAGAACTAATTCTTAGTTTTTTCAAAATTTCTGAAGAAATGGTTAACGTTACTCCGGTCCCAAGGCCAGTAAGTGACCAGGAAACCCCGGTGACCACAACCCCAGCAACTGGGAACACCGGCGGTTATACAAATCTTACGAACACTACCCCGGTTACCCAAGCCGGGGCAAGTGCAGTAAATATTCCACTGGGGTTCACTGATGCCCAGTTGGAGAAACGAACGAGGGTCCCTCGCCAAACACTAGATCAAGTTAAGGCGTGGGCCGAAGCACGTCAGAAAGAGTTCCAAGCTGAGTTGGATGAACGTTTGCGTTCAGTTCAACAGGCTGACGAATTCGGCAGTACTCGCCAACATCTCAATATGAACAGTGAGTGCGAGTACTCAGACGATGAGCGGGAAGAATCCGATACCGACGCAAACCCTCGCCATAAGGCAAAAGGGAAGCGTAAGGAAACGGACTTCCAACCGACAAGGAATTTTGGGGAAGCCTTTAAACCAACAAATGCGGAGAGAAACCCGCGTGACTTCTCCAAAACCTTTAGACCAACTGCTGCAAATGCAGGAAAGTCTAAGTTCGCAAGGGACATTGCGGAAGCAATCGCCCCGAGAAGTGCCAAACAAATGTCCAACATCGGCACTTATGATGGTCTATCCGACCCAGACGACCACTTGAACAGATTCATTGCGGGGGCAACCGTCAGTAACTGGACGGAACCCACGTGGTGTTATATGTTCCAGATGACTCTGGTTGGAGCGGCCAGGGCATGGTTCGATCGTTTACCGGTCCACCACATTTATGATTGGGGGACTTTCAGAACAAGTTCAGCCAGCACTTCAGCCAGCAAAGGAAATATACTGAAGAGCAGTGGACGATTCTCAACTGCGTTAGAGAAGAGGATGAATCTTTACTAGACTTCATCACTCGCTTCAACTCCAAAAAGCTAAGTCTCGGCAACATAAGTGAAGATCTTGTTCGCGCCGCTTTCATCCAGGGCGCCGAATACCCAGAGCTTATCCGCATATTGACGGGTAAGGACGGCATGCCATCAACATGGGATGCCATCATGACGGCGGCCAAGCGCTTTGCCGAGACGGAGAAGCAACTGGGAAGGGATCTTCCCCAGAGTACACACCTCTACACGCAGAGGACTAGAGAAAACAATGTTCGGATCGCCCGGCAGAACAAAAAGAGGAAGCTAGGTATCTGGCAGTCAAGGGTAAACTTTGACACCTCATCCAGCTCTCACCCTCTTGTTGGCGGAAGAAATAACACACACCCTTCAAGCCAAAAACACCGGTGGACGCCACTCACCAAAAGCGTCACGGAGATATTTGCCACTGAAAAGCTACCATGGCCAAAAGCTCCAATGACCCGGCAGCGACCTAATGCGGATCAGAGTAAATCCTGTGACTTCCACGGGACAAAAGGTCATAGTACGGAAGAGTTTACATCCTTGAAGGATATTGTTGAAGCATTCGTCAAGGATGGAAGACTGGCACACCTGGTGGCATCAATCAAGAAGGGAGGAAGGAACGACAACCGGTACCGAGGCAACGGACGAAAGCCCGTTGACATCAGCATCAACATGGTTCATGGTAAGATCAGAGGAAGAAAAAGGCGAACGACAGAACCATGCGCGTGGAAGGAAGCTGAGGTGCGCTTCCCGCGAGTGCCAGGAGGACCCAGCAAAGAAGGCCCTATCGTCATCAAAAGCCAGCTGGGGCACTACATCACTTCTCGCACTCTTGCTGACAACGGCGCCTCGTCAACGGTGATGTACAGGCAGTTCTTCGACAAGCTAGATGACGAAGACAAAGAGCGCCTGGAAACGATCTGCGCCTCGATGGAAGGTTTCGGTGGCAGCACAAACACCCCCTGGGCATCCTATCTTTCCCCGTCACTCTTACGGACGGGAACCACTCACGCACAGAAGACGTGGATTTTGTCGTAATGAGGAAGCCACACCACACATACGACATCCTCTTCGGAAGAGATGGGATGGCAAGATTCAACGCCGTGGTATCCTCAGTCCACGGCATGATGGGATGGCCAACAGCTGAGGGTGTAGCGACGATCACCGGCATTCCCCAGGTATGCATCGCATCTGTCTCATCTAAACCCAAACCAAAGATGGCTAAACCAACCATCACCGAACCAGAAAGATGGGCCTTCAACGGCAAATACCCTGACCAGGCCGTTTCCATTGGCCCAACAGTTGTTGATCCCACACGCACCTTACTCAAGCGCTTATTACAAAAAAACGCTGACATCTTCGCGTGGACACCAGCTGACATGACTGGTGTACCCCGAAGTAAGGCAGAGCATAAACTCAAATGTGATCCGGCTGTTACGCTAATCGCACAAAAGCGCAGAGTAATGGGGCCAGAACAAACTAACGCGTGTAGAACCCAAGTCAAGGAACTCCTTAACGCGGGCATCGTACGCGTTAGTAGATATCAAACTTGGGTTGCAAATCCCGTTATGGTACCGAAGAATAACAAACAATGGCGCATGTGCATAGATTTCAAGGACTTGAACAAAGCATGCCCCAAAGATTGTTATCCGTTACCCGAAATTGATCTTAAGGTGGATTCGTTGGCACCGTTCCGCCTTAAATGCTTCCTGGACGCGTATAAGGGGTACCATCAAATCCACATGGCCGTTGATGATCAGGACAAAACCGCTTTTCGGACGCCCGATGGCACATTTTGTTACCAAATGATGCCATTCGGACTTAAGAATGCCGGGTCCACATACCAACGCCTGATGGACAACCAGTTTCATGCCCAAATTGGGAGGAACTTGGAAGTCTACATGGATGACTTAGTCATCAAAAGCCCTGACCCAGAAGCGATGTTGAAAGACATCGAAGAAACTTTCAACACGCTCAGGAAGATAAACATGAAGCTCAACCCGAGCAAGTGTGCCTTTGGAATGGAAGAAGGGAAGTTCTTGGGGGTCATCGTCACTAAAGATGGCTTCAGAGCGAACCCTGAAAAGGTCGAAGCCATTATCAAAATGGAATCACCTACTACCATCAAACAGGCTCAGACACTGAATGGACGACTAGTGGCACTTAATCGCTTTTTGGCAAACCACGCGGATAAGTCGTTTCCCTTCGTGTCAACGTTGAGAAACTGTTTAAAGAAAACGCACTTCCGCTGGACACCAGAAGCGGAAGCAGCTTTTCAGGAGATTCGGTCACGCTTGATCGAAGTCCCAACGCTCACAGCACCGAAAGCGGGAGAGGAGTTAATCCTATACCTTTCCGAAACAGATAGAGCAACCGGGGCAGTCCTGCTAGTAGAGCGAAAAGGCATCCAGATGCCAATCTATTATGTCAGTCGTATCCTAACAGACGTAGAAACCCGGTACTCTACCCTCGAAAAATTAGTCGTAGCACTAATACACGCTTCACGCATGTTAAGACGATATTTCCAGGGTCACCCAATCACCATTCTCTCCAACTTCAAACTTGCAAACGTTCTAGGCAAACCCGAGTTATCGGGACGCCTAGCCAAATGGGCAATTGAGTTGGGGGAGTACGCGATAAAGTATAAGCCAAGACCAGCCATAAAAGGCCAGGTTTTGGCCGACTTTATTGCAGAAGTGCCTGCATCGCGGAAAAAAGAGTGCCAGGAAGAGGCTCAACCCTCTCCAGCACAAGACGTCAATGATGTCTGGCGACTCTACACTGATGGAGCAGCCAGTAACGAGGGTTCAGGCGCAGGGCTGAAACTAACCAACCCAGCAGGCCAAGAATACACTTACGCTATTCGACTGGATTTTCCAAGTACGAATAACGAAGCCGAGTATGAGGCATTCTTGGCTGGGCTGAGAATTGCGCGCAAGATGGGAGTGAAATACTTGGAAGCCCACGTGGATTCCATGTTAGTAGCCAATCAAATCAACGGGACGTACACGGCCGTGAACGACACAATGGCCCTGTACCTCGCACAAGCAAAATCCCTTATGCGCGATTTCAACGACTGCAAAGTCATACACGTCAAGCGAAGTGAAAACAAATCTGCGGATGCGTTAAGCAAGCTTGCATCGTTAGCCTTCACCCACTTAGGAAAGGACATCCGCATTGAACTCCTCGAGACACCTTCGGTCCCGCACAAGGAAATATGTGTCATCCAAACCGGCACAGAAACATGGATGACACCAATAATAAAATACCTTGCGGCAGGTACACTACCAGAGTCAAAAGCACAGGCAAGAAAACTACGCTGTAAAGCACTGAATTATCAACTCATCGATGACATCCTTTACAGACGTAACTTTCTTGGCCCACTCTTAAGATGCGTGGACAACCAAGATGCTGACTACCTCCTAAGGGAAGTACACGAAGGCATCTGTGGAGTACACGCAGGTCCCCGCGCTGTTGTAGCTAAGCTAAACAACGCGGGATACTTTTGGCCGGGGATGCATACGGATGCGCTGGCATACATCAGAAAATGTAGGTCTTGCCAGCTCTACGCACCCAACACGCACCGCCCGAAGAATGAACTTGTTCCAGTCACCTCTTCATGGCCATTTCAGAAGTGGGCCATCGATGTGACAGGCCCATTTCCTACAGCAGCAGGAAATGTTCAGTTCCTAGTGGTAGCCATCGACTACTTCACCAAGTGGATAGAAGCAAAACCCTTAGCCCAAACAACCGCGAAACATATCAAAAAATTTATTTGGGAATTTATTATTTGTCGTTTTGGACTTCCACAGAATTTGGTGAGCGATAACGGCACCAACTTTGCTGACAAGAAGCTACAACAGTGGCTAAAAGAACTTCAAATCACCCACACCTTTACCTCAGTGGCACACCCGCAAGGTAATGGTGAGGTGGAAAGAGCAAATAAGAGCATCGTCGAAGGCATCAAGAAAAGACTCTTGGAACACAGATCCGGCTGGGTGGACGAGCTTCCGCACGTCCTTTGGGCAAACAGAACGCTGAAGAAGGCCAGTACGGGAGAAACCCCGTTCAGTCTCACTTATGGCACTGAAGCCATGGTCCCGGTCGAAATTGGTTTACCCTCACCAAGGGTCTTGATTCAGCCAGAAGACAATGATGCGGAAAGACGGTTGGACCTTATGCTAACCGAGGAACGCAGAGACTTAGCCGCAGTGCGTGAAGAGAACTACAAGCGACAAATGCAAAAGTACTACAACACGCGGGTAAAACTCTGCAACTTCAATATAGGAGACTACATATTGCGTAACAACGAGGCTTCGAACCAAGAACGCCCGGGAAAGCTGGCCCCGGTCTGGGAAGGGCCATACATTATCAAAGAAATCCTGGGAAAAGGCGCATACAGGCTCGAAAGGCTCGATGGCACTCCCATCCCAAGAACATGGAATGGAGCTCAATTACGCATGTAGATCAATTCCAAACTTGTAAAGAAAAGGCCTAGAGCCACTTCTAATGGAAATGATTCTCCTTTCACAATGTGTTGATTGCCTTACCTTTATACTTATGAACTTCCCACACTGATGTGCCGGTATTCACCGCATAAATGGGGGAAGAAGTAAGTCGTCACGTATGGAAGGCGGGAAAACCCGCATAAACACAACGCTAGAAATCTCAAGTTTTAAGGAAAACCTACACGCAGGTCAGATGTAAGTAAAGTTTAGCCATCCTTGTAAGTGCAAGTGACGGTCTTACCCGCACAATCACGAACAAGGAAGCAAAACTTCAACCTATCATCTACCACGTTCAAAGGTTAACTTATTCTGAACACTTAAAAAATTTCAAAGGAAAAGATGAGGAAAACTTCCACGCAGGTCAGATATAAGTAAAGTGAAGCCATCCTACTAAGTGTAAGTGACGGTCATACCCGCACAATCATGAAAGAGGAAGCGAAACAAACTTATAATTTACCACGTTAAAAAGTTAACTTATCTAAGTACAAAAGAAATTGCTAAGTTAGATCAAAACATGCGTAAAATAAACAAGGCAAAGAACTAACACAATCTTTATTCCATCAAACTCAAATATTACAAAGATAGCTATACAAAAGCAAAAATCTACGCTAATGGTGGAAAGGGATCTTCAGAATCAAGCTTCAGGACCACTTCCACTTGGACCCGCTCCATCGGTAGAGCGTGGTGGTTCAAGGAAAGCTTTAAGGATAGCTAGCCCATCATTAGCTGCAGCGACTTCGTTCACCTTCTCCACCACCGGATGCGGGAATGCGGCATACTGGTTCACTGCTTGGTCATAAACAGCTTCAGTATCCACATCATACAAAGGGAAGTTGGAAGGCGGGATGCCTTTCTCAACGAACCCTAGACCAAGCAGGAAGCCGGCCTTTTCCCCATCCTCATGAGAAGCGTTGAGGGCTGCGCTCATAGCATCGTCATAAGACGTCTCTGAGAAGACCCGATGCACAACCTACAAAGAAAAAATACATCAGAACCTTTTCTATTTACAAAGAAAAGCGTAAAGACATGAAAAGCTTACCTGAGACAACGCTTCTCGAAGAAGCCATTCCTTGGCAACCAGAGCTTCTTGGAGGGCAGCTTGAGCTTCGTTACGGGCGCGTTCGGCTTCACTCTTGTTGAGGTTGGCAAGCAACACTTCTTTAGCCGCAGCCTCTTCGACGCCCTTTAGCTTCCGCTCAGTGTGGTCAAGCACCCCCCTCTGGTCCAAGATCTCTTGGAGCTTTTTGGCGTCTTCCATCGCCAAGGCATCATGAGCCTGCTGGAGAGCCTCTAATTTGGCTTTAAGTTCTTCATTCTCCACGCGTAGAGGCTCAGCAACAGCTTCAGCCTTGGTGGCCCTCTCGGTTGCGTTCCTTGCAGTTTCCTTAGCCAGCCGAAGCTGTTCATTAACAGCTTGGGCAGCCTTGGAACGGGCCTCGAGCCGGGCCTGAACTTCAACCTCGAGGGCCTTGAAGGCCTTCTCCTTTTCCGCAGCCACTGCGGTAAGCCTTTGGTTCTCCTCCCGGACAGCCCGCGCCTGAGCTACTTCTTTAATGCGAGCTGCTTTTAACTTGTCGTTTTCACGACAAAGCAGCTCGACGCGCGGCTGCATCCGGGCCAGGAGAACCCGAAGCTCATTGGTTAGCCTACCCTCCTGGTAGCTAGCCATGGCTTCCCCCAACGCACCACTGGGAGCAGCGTGACGAGCCTACTCCACGCACTCCACAGGGGTGCGAAGGGTTGTTCCTCGGCGGATGTTCCATCGTGGAACATACACTTCATTGGAATCCGACACTGCAAAAAACATAAAGCAGTTAGGAAAAGATGATAAAAACATATAAAATAGGCCAAAAGAACCCTACGCACCTGTAGGGTCAATAACAGGCCGATAGCCGCCAAACCCATCACCTGAACCCAAGGGAAATCCATCCAAGATGTCAGGCAGATGGGAAGGAGGCAGAGGTTGGCGAGAAGCCCCATGCATACCTGACGGATCGGCCGTCGTTGCCGATGACGGAGGCATGGTAGAAGCCGCCGCGGTCGCCGCCGCGGAATCCGCAGCAAAAGTAACCGCCGGCTCAGTGAAAGATGCGGTAAAAATAGCACTCACAGCCGGCGGTGACGTCATCACAGCTGGAACAGTCGGCTCAACGGAGTGAGCAACTGAACCAGTGGAAGCAGGCGCAGGCGCAGCCGCCTGGGTCGTCGCCTCAGGTAGGCTGACCAAGCCTACCGTCATGGGCGGAGGGGTACTCCTCTGCGCTCCACCCTGGAATGCGTCAACATCCACGCCTGCACAAAGAAGACAAGTGTTGATATTAAGCAATGCAGTTAAAGATAAAGGAAGTTTGTACTTACGGGTTTTCTTGAGCCTGAAAGTGCGGACAGGCGGGGATGAACCCGATGGAGCCGGCCTCTTTGCGCCGCTCACCGTCGTCGTCCGGGGCTCTCCGGAGGTGACAGTCGTCACAGCCTCCGGAGCGGTGGTCTTCTCACCACCGGGGTTCCCCGCCACCTCTTCGCTCTCGGCCTCGGAGTCAGACCGAGGCACCGGATCGGCAGTGGAGGCCACCTTCTCCTTCCCCTTCCCGCCGGCAGCCTTCTTCTTCCGCACCAACGGAGGACCATCTGCGGATTCCTCATCAGAACATAAGATTAGAGGAATTCCAGCAGAGGTTTCAACATTGAGGGGTCGAGGGTTGAATAGCGCCTTACCTGGCCGCCAGGCGCTCAGGATCTCGTGGCCTAGCGGGTAGACCTCCACGAACCGATCCGCCGTTTGTTCTAGGATGGGCAACTCGTTCTCGTCTAGAGCGCGAGTACCCATCCGAGCGGGTCCGTCAGCCTCCCGCGGATACAGGAGCGACTGCAAGTCGTTCCCCTCTGAAATAAACAGGAAAAAAGTTAGAAGAGATTCTAAATCAACAAAAAGAAACAGAGCATACCATAAGGAACATAGTTCAAACCGTATTCGAGGATGATCGGGATCTTTCGCGCATCCGCATCTTTCCACACCCGGCTCATCCCGAGCATCACCATCCCGGACTTCGCAAACCGGTAAACCGGATATTGGACTCGGGATATCCTCGAGAACCATTCCGCCTCCTGGTAGTTGGAGGCGTGAAGGCTGGGAAGTGCTTGCCCATTTTTGAATTTCATGGCAAGGGGGATGGCACGGGCGGAGATGAAGAAGAACTCCCGTTTCCACGCGCGAAGACTGCGCTCGGTTGCGCAAATCTTCAAACCCTTTATCCGGGTTATCAGGGTATACCACCCCTGGATGCACCTCCAAGAGTAGAAGGTCATCAGGCGGTCGACAAAGGGCTCAATGCCCAGAATCCGGCACACCCACTCGAAGTGCCGAATCTTGGCAATCGCCATCGGGTGCACCTCGGTCAGGTGCACACCGTGCCTCTCCAGGACACGGTACACAAACTTTGTCAATGGGAACCTAAGATTCCCATAAACAAACAATGCAGCATATACCCCGATCTTGCCTCTGGGGGCATCGTACACCGTCTGATGGGGTTCAGGAAACTCAGGCTCGAGAGACTCGAGCATGAACTTCCTGACGACGTACTGATACAGATCGACAGGCAGAGCACACTGGCACTCACCAGCAGTACTCTTGTCATCGGCTGTAGCTTCGACATCGTGAGAAGACATCTAGCAGATGAAAGAAGAAAACGATTTCAAGAGAATGCTCGACTAAGAAAAGGTGAGTATTCGCCGGAAATCGTTAAAGATGAAGAGAAGTGAAAGTGTGAATTGCAAAGGACCCTCTCCCCCTTTATATACTAATCGCAATTAATGCGATGAATTTAATGCGGAAGAGAGAGAAATCGAAGGTGCAATTTAACTATGACACGTGGCAAAAAGCAAGCTGGCAACAGCTGTTGAAAAGACGCGTACCATTAATTTCGCGGCCACGCGCCCGAAAAATCGCGTCCACGCGCCTGAAAAAGCGTCTGGAATGACCAGGTACTGTCACGTCACCATAACTTCCTGCACGTCCTGACACAGTCAGAAGAAACCGTCGCACGACGTTTCAGAGGTTTGGACTGTTCTTATCCTTTCACCAACTCTTCGAATTTCAAAAAAATTCAAAAAGATTCAAAAGTAAGCGGGAAAATACCCCTTACCTTGGCAACCAAGTAACCATAAGACGGGTGCGGGTACAGTGTCAAGGCAAAACCCTTCACATACTTAGCACCCGCAGGGAATTGACGCCAGGAATACCTTGGAAGTAAAGTAACCGTAAGACGAGTGCGGGTACAGTGTCAAGGCAAAACCCTTCACATACTTAGCACTCTGCAGGGAATTCAAACCAAGAAGGATCTTCTGGGCCATGCTTGCGGAAACGGGAATAACATCCCCGCATGACGGGAACGTCGAGAACTATATTGTTTGAAACTCCATGATGGGATTGGTGGTTTTAGCATAATTGATCAATATGTTGAAAACTACCAAAACCCCATGGAGAATCCACAAGTGGGACTCAACGCTCCTGACTTGCGAGGAGGTTACAAACCTACCCGCTTCACACCCAAAGATCAAGCAGAAAAGTCGGGAATTTCTGCGTGACATCAGGAAAACCGCGGGAAGAATCACCACGGAAAACCTAAAAACTAACCCTTTTCAAAACCCCTTGCTAAGTCCAAAAGTTCACCTCACTTATTAATAATTCATGAGAAGAACATTGGACTGGGGGGACTTGAAGAGGTAGGTCCCAGCAGAGCCCAGTTGGAGCCGCAAGACTCACCTTGAACAGGGACGTCTGCGCAATGACCAACTGCTTCCGCAGGACCCACCATGCTCAGAGAAAACCTTACGCGCAGTACGCCAGCTGTACCCGCAGGGAAAGCCTCCCAATGGTGAAGTACCCCGCCTGTTCCCGCAGTTGCGGATACAAGCCATCAGGGAAGGCTACCAGCACTAACAGCAAGGCTACACGCACAAGGCACTAGCTACTTCAGTAGTCACATGAAGGAATGAGCAAGGCGGGAATACTCCCGCCTAAGTGAGCCAGTCCGTATGCTTCTGGAAGATCTTTTGTACTATACCTACTAAGGTATGGACAGAACAGACGATTTGACCAGAACAGCCCATGAACCAATCACAGGGTGACAGCTCACCGACAACAATACGAGGAGGAGCACCCTCTAGTACTGTTTGTCACTATTAGCCGCTGCCTACTCACCAACCCTTACGATGGGACGTGCGCAGCCTACAGTTGGTGGAACAGTGCGTAGCCGGCAGTAAAGGAACAGTGTACAGCCGACCTTGTTACTGTTGGCCGTAGCCTATCCACCAACCAGCATGGCCTGTGCGTAGTCCACTGTTGGTGGAACAGGAATACTATTCAGCCGGCTGTACCTTCTAGGAAACCTACCTTCGGCTATAAATACTCCAACGCCTTGGAATGGTAAGGACATCATCTGATATCTCATCTTATCTAGCAATCTCTTAATATACACTTATATTCAGAGCAATCTAGTCTGATTCTCACGCCGGAGGGTGGTCACAAGGAGGAACCCTCCCTTCTCAGTGACGAGCTTACGGTGTCTGTTTTGCAGGCCATCTGAAGAACAATCTTCTCTGCTGAACCTCATCCTCGTGGGAAACATTATTTAACCCCCAGATTATCTATAATCTGCCCAGGGTTCGCTTAGTGTTTCTTCACATACTATACTCAATTTACAATAGTAACTATGATAGTATGATTAGCAACAACTTGGTTCGTTAGTGGCAATTATGATATCAACAACTGTGATAACTAGCAACTTCTGTCACCAGTAAACACGCATTAACAACACTAGGGCACAATATAACTCTGTTACTACGGGAACTAAGTTACTGATGGAGCTCCTACTCAAGGTTTTTTCATGCTGATAGAGGTACTGCTGTTGTAGCTGAATTATAAGTGTCAACAATTTATCGTCAATTGAAGTACCTATTCATGGAAGAGTTAGTCAATCGCCAACTGAAGTACCCATTCATGAAAGAGTTTTGTCTTGTTTTATAAACATCTTTGTTACACATTTTATACTCGTTCTTGTTTTCTTTTTTAAGCAACCGATTAATGTTTGGATTTCATCAAAATACTTTATAATCTTGATAAGACAAGTTCATGATTCAAATTTCAAAGTGTGCCTACATTAAGTTTAACCTTTCGAATAGTCAACTACTCAATTGCTCGAACTTTAATGGGATGAGTTTTCTTTTTTATATATTTTTAGAAGTTTGTTTGAACATATAACAAATTATTAAATACCTAAAATACTCCTTACGAAAACAAATTATTGAGTTCACTTCAGCGATATGATGCCCTCATAAATTAGACTTGAAATATTCTACCGTAAATACATGATATAATAACGTTAAAAGTGGCGGAAGGTTAATCAGGCATCATGTGGTGGCGTTGATAGCCGAAAGACAAGGGCACATGCACCGATCAGCCGGTGTCCCGATGATTGAGTGTTATGTGCCTTATGTCCAAGGCTTGATGCAAAACTACTATCGAGCCGGGGGTCTCACCGGAAGCAGCCTCTCTATCCCTATGGGATAGAGGTAAGGCTGTCTACATCTTACCCTCCTCAGACCCTACCATAGCATTGCTATTGATGGGATATACTGAGTACGATGATGATGATGATGATGATGATGATGATGATGATGAAATACATGATATAATAGTAAAAGTAAGTTATTCTTTTTGTATCAATCAGGAGATCTTTGCTTTTGTGATATAATACCTCTTAAAAGTTTTCTTTTTTGGAGCACGCATGTTGTAGGTGGCAGCGGTGTTTATCTCAATGACCATAACAATTGCCATACCCGATTACCCAAGTTTGAATTCCCCTTACAGTGATGTTTATATTTCAGAGCACGCACATGAGCCATGACTTGAATCTGGGACTCGGAAGGAAACACTAAAGAAAACCTCTTAACCGCTGTTTGAACATATTTGACATTGACATGCAAATTAAGTTGGGCACTGTTAAGACGTTGAGGCATGTGAGATATATACATATATAGTTTTAGGATCAAATACAAATTATCCTTAACGTGAAAATAGTGAGAACCCATTTGCAGTTATTATTATGTTTGCTTTTATAAGTGTTTGCTGTTATTTTTGTTCGTATTTGCTTATTTCCAATTATGTGACTTTATAAGTATTTGCTGATTTGCATTTTGTTGTTATTATTAGGTTTTTTCTTATGCTATTAAAAGTATTTGTTGCTATTATTTTGTTATTAATTTTGATTTTTTTGTTGTTATTTTTAGGGTTTTTTCTTTGTTATTATAAAACATTGCTTATGTAGATTGATATTGTAGTTGGTATTGTTTCCTACTTTCTTATCTTATTTCGGGTACATTCATATTATTTCTTACGTTCTCGTGTTAAGATTATTTTATCCATGAGCCTTCCCTAGCCAATATATCATTCAAGGATAACTTGATAGCCGTCAGGTGACCAACTCAATGACGTCCTCACTGTTCCAATATTTTTGGTTGAACGTTTCAAAAAGGCATGAATGCTCATGCCCTATATTATAATCTGAGTTGATTCTCTGAAAAAAGTCTAAAATATCTAGAACACTATTATCAAATTCATTTAATGTAAATGCAAGTAATTAGCTTCCCTCAATCATAGCAGATATCATATATTCATAATTCATCACCCATGGATAGAAGTAAAAGCTCGTTTCGGCTTCTTATTTCCATGTATTTACTTGTACATTTCATATGCTGCATCCACCTTGTTTCTAGCATAATCAGAAGAGAGTCTGCTGAAACAAGGTGCATTGAGAGCGAGCGAAGAGCACTCCTTCGTTTAAAAAACGGGTTCGTGGATGATCATGGCTTACTCTCTTCTTGGAATAGTCATAGAAGCTCACAAGATTGCTGTTTATGGCAGAGGCGTAGGCTGCAGCAACAGAACTGGTAATGTCATAGCACTCGATCTTCACGGGTATTGGTTAGATGATCTTGGCACGGCCGTTCAATTAAGTGGTGACATCAACTCTTCACTGCTTGATTTAAACCACTTGAACCATTTGGACCTCAGCTTTAATAGTTTCACCCGGATTCCAGAATTCATTGGTTCCATAAGAAATCTTAGCTACCTCAACCTTTCCTTCATTAACTTGGAGGTATCGAAAGCCCCGCCTCAGTTGGGGAATCTATCATACTTACAAACTCTTGATCTCTCATATTCCACAATTGTTTTAAGAAACACAGAATGGTTATCTAAACTTAACTCACTTGGATACATAAGCCTCAGCGGTGTTGACCTCAGCGAGTCTAGTAATTTGTTACAAAATGTGATCACCGCCTTCCGTCCCTTTTTGAAGTGCACCTCGCTAATTGTCTTCTTCCGAAAAATGCTGCCACACAGAATGGTTATCTAAACTTAACTCACTTGGATACATAAGCCTCAGCGGTGTTGACCTCAGCGAGTCTAGTAATTTGTTACAAAATGTGATCACCGCCTTCCGTCCCTTTTTGAAGTGCACCTCGCTAATTGTCTTCTTCCGAAAAATGCTGCTAATACATTACTTCCAATGACCAATTTCTCAAGAGTTCTTTCTATTCTAGATATCTCCAGTAATTATCTTCCCCCCTCTATGATATATCCTTGGTTATTCAACTTCAGTGGCAGCCTTACCGATATTGACCTCTCCGACAACGAGTTACATGGTACCATTCCGGAAGCTTTTGGTTAAGGGTGGCAAATGGGTTGGGTCGGGTCGAAATGGGTCATGGGTCGAAATGGGTTAGGGTCGGAATGGGTCAACTAAAAAAAGGGTTGTTTTGGTTTGGGTCAGAACTGGTTAGGGTCAAAAGGTTCGGGCAAGAACGAGTCCGGGTCGGAATGGGTCAGGGTCGTAACAGGTCAAAACGGGTTTTTTTTTCTATAGAACGAGGGCAAAGGCGGAAACATTTTGGTTTTTTTTACATTTTTCGTTTTTGAGTTATGATTTTTTTATTAATTTTTTTGAATTTTTTTTGGAGGGAATCAATAAAAATATCATTACTCAAAATATAAATCAAAAACAAAAAATGTAAAAAAACCAAAACGTTTCCTCCATTGTCCTTGTTCTAAAAAAACCCCAAGAAATGAACTGAAACCGAAAGTCGACGAAAACGAATTGAAACATAAACCAAAACTGAACCGAATTGATCGAAATCGAAAAAATCGATCAAAACGAAACTAAAAAAAAAAGAAACCGAAACCCAACCCGTCCAGTGCTCCGAAACCGACCAAAAATAAACAAAGGAAACCGAAACCCAACCCGTCTAGTGCGAAAACTCGTGTCGGCTCGAAACCTAAACCGAACTCGTTCCAATCCAAAACCCGTTTCAACCCGAGCTTGCCGCTTTTCCTTAAGACACTAACCCACATCGACCCATTTCTTTAAATTTGTCGACCCATTTTGACCTGAAAATAAGAAGGTGAAATTTCAAGTGGCCCATTTTGACCCGTCTTATTAAAATCTATGACCCAAATATGATTTTTAAAACAACCCAAATTGACCCATTTGAAATGATTTGGGCCAAGATTGCCACCCTACAGTTTTGGTGCATTCACATCCCTAGAGAAGTTAGATATGACTGAGGATGGTCTTAAAGGTTGTATCCCAACATCATTTGGAAACTTCAGCAACTTACGCTCGTTATATCTAGGTGGGAACAGTCTCAAAGAAGACCTTCCCCGCTTCTTCCACCTCTTGGAACCAACAGAAAAGTCACTCCAAGTTTTAGACGTGAGTTGGAATGAGTTTTTCGGTTCCTTATCCGATTTTACAAAATTCACAGCTTTAAAAGAAGTATATCTCAATGACAATGAGATAAAGGGATCCTTTCCACAAACTTTTGAGCATATCTAGAATCTTGTCATCGTTGATTTGGCTGATAACCAATCACTGGAATGCTCCCGGATCTTTCGGCTCTTTCTTCATTGCATGAATTATATTTTGAGACAAATCGTTTGGAAGGGACTTTAGCCGAAAAGATCATGCCACTTCCTGAGATTCAAAGTTTAGGGGCATCCGCAAAATTGTTGAATGGTATGATCACTGAGACTCACCTATTGAATTTTCTCGTCTAGTTTACCTTGATTTGTCATATAACTCCCTGGTTCTCGAAATTGATCCTGAATGGTCTTCAACCTTTTCGCTTGATGTCATGTCATTTTCGTCTTGCAAGTTGGGTCCTTCTTTCCCAGCCTGGCTACAAACTCAGAAGAACTTCTCTATACTTGACATCTTAGCTGCACAAATCATTGACGCTGTCCCGGGTTGGTTCTGGGATCAGTTAACACCGAATCTTCGTTATCTGAATGTGTCATATAATCATATTCATGGCTCTGTTCCAGATTTGATGTATGGGAACCGACCTTATATTGAATTAAGATTCAATAACTTTTCTGGTCCGGTTCCGTCTTTCCCTTCAAACACAGAAACATTACTTCTCCGAAATAATATGTTTACCGGATTAGTTTCATTCTTGTGTGAATTTACCAACATAATCCGAATTGATCTTTCGAATAACCAACTATCAGGAGAGCTTCCAGATTGCTAGATGAACTTAACTAGTCTCTATTATCTTAATCTTGAAAACAATAACTTCTATGGGAAAATCCCTGCATCAATGGGATCACTTTCATATCTTGAAATGTTAAGTATGCGTAGCAACAGCCTAACCGGAGAGCTACCATCATCCTTAAAGAACTGCACCATGCTGACACTACTTGATGTTGGAGAAAATAGCCTCTCGAGTCGGATACCTTCTTGGATCGGAAAAAGCCTATCGGCGTTGCATGTACTTAGCTTAACATCCTGTGGGTTCCATGGTCCCATGCCTACAAGCTTATGCAAGCTCTCCAGCATGCAAATCTTGGATCTCTCTGTAAACAGCATCTCTGGAACCATACCCGAGTGCCTCAGCAATATTAAAGGCATGAAGGACAAAATGAAAGTTTCTTTCTTTGGGCAAAATGGCGTGAGGCTATCACGTACTAGGCTCTCCATTGATCGGGATACATATACGTTTGAAGCAGTGTTGCAATGGAAAGGAAGAAAGTATTAATACAGTAACACCTTAGGTCTAGTAAGCAGCCTTGATCTGTCTAGCAACAGCCTCAACGGCGAAATAACACATCAAATCATCAATCTTTCAGGACTTGTTGCCTTAAACCTTTCCAGAAACAACTTAACCCAGCATATTCCTCATGATATCGGTAGATTATGTAGGCTGGATTTCCTTGATTTGTCTAGAAACTATCTTATTGGCGCTATCCCAGTAAGCCTTTCGCAGTTGACTTGGCATGCTGGATCTTTCATACAATAACTTGTCAGGAAGGACACCGACAAGCACTCAATTACAAAGCTTTGGTGCTTCATCCTACACCGGGATTCCTGCACTCTGTGGGCTTCCACTTCGTAATCCATGCCCCGAAGATTTGGTTCTTCAAAGTCCAAGTACTGCATTAGAAACTGAAGACATTGAAGATCATGAAGATATGCTTATTACTCGAGGGTTTTTCATATGTATTTGGATTGGATTAGCATTCGGATTTTTGGGATTTTTTGGAACTTTGGCTTTAAGTGATTCATGGAGACATGCATATTTCAAGTTTTGGGATTATGTCATAAAATGGATTTATGTTGTGATAGCTGTGAATTACAACAGGCTGCAAAGGCAGTGTTGACTCCAAATGGTAGTTGTAAATGGTTTTTTACCTATATTGATTTCAAATTTAATGTTCTTGTTTCAAGGAAGTATTGTTAGTATATTAACACTCAAATTGATATAGAACACTCAAATTGTTATCGAAAACATGCATACATCAATATCGAATTACATGAGCCAAAATTAAGCAAAACAAACCGATTACTAATACGTTAACAACTTCTACCAACAGTTTAGTCCACAACATCATCGCTTCTGGTCCGTTGGTGTGGAACTGTTCCAACAGTTTGAATTATTCTTAACACCCTCTCGTAATTCAAACTCTTTGAAACTTAATTTGTGCCTGAAAAGAACAAACCTTCCGTCAGATGGTGATTTAGTCATTACATCAGCAACTTGTTCATCAATATATTTTGCGGAACTTCAACCGAATGTGCTCTTATAAAGTGATATTTTCATGTATTTTCGAAGTTAACCGAAACATTCATACGTTCGTGTATTTTCAATCTATATTATACATTTATAGCTATTATTCCTAAAATAAAATCAATATAATAATAATAATAATAATAATAATAATAATAATGTTTGAAGGTTTTTTTTTAATTTCTGAAAAAAGATTGTTGAGGTTTGTTTTCCTAGATTTTCCTGTGGACGTTGCAGACTTAATAGTGTTTGTAATTGTTAGGATTTGTGAAGGCTTTGAGCTAGTTTTGGGCTTGGGCTCAAATTGGTGACAAGGAGAACAAGGACTTGGCCCATTATTGTTTCTTGTTAATTAAGTTTTAACCCTAGTTCATATCTTATAAATAACCCTGCTATATAATTGTAATCTTTGCACCTCAATCAATGATATAACCTAGTTGCAGCCCGTGTATGTAGGTCCCCCACCGGGACCGAACCACGTAAAATTCTTTTGTCGTGTTTATCGTTTGTCGTTTATATTTTCTAGTTTCTGCGTGTATAATCGTGTGTGTTGGTTCGTGTGTTGTTCCGCTGTGCCGATTTGTTCCTAACAAGTGGTATCAGAGCTTTGGCTCGTTTAACACACGGTTCGTTATACGGAGTACGATTTGCAGTTTGGTTTATTCTGGTTTGATGATTAAAAGATCAAGAATGGTGATTTACGGTTTCGGTTGGATCTTGTTTTGAGACCTGAAGCCGAGGTTTCCTGGTTTCGTCGGCTGTGGTCGATCAGAGGTCAAGGTTTTGTTTTCCGGTTAACCGGGTTAGGGTTCTTTAGATCGGCGTCTGTTGTCAATAAAGGAGTTCTTGGTGCCGGATAAGAGATTCTTTTTGAAGATAAGAATCTGTTTCCATTGGCCGACAAAGCTTCATGCACTGGGAAATTTGCAATCGTGATTAGAGTTCTTTTGTCTCTTGTTCACTAATGGTAAGCGACTTTGATTTGTCTTCTTGATAGATGAGTACGAATATTTTTGCTATTGATTGCAGTTGATTTGAAATGGCCGGAATTGTAGCCTGGTGAGTCGCCGATGAAGATGACTGTAATTAAGGTCAAGCATTTTTAATTATTTTTCTTTTTGGTGGATTTGAAGTTGTACCACAACCAATAACGTGAAGAAAAAAATAATAATAAACCTAGGTGGGCTGTTTGCTGTGGGGCTGCTGAAAGAAAATGGTTGGGTTCATGAGATGTTTCTTGATTAAATGGAGCCATCACATTTGATTACATTTTGCTTCTTTTAGAGTTTATTTTTTTTAATAAAACTCTTGGGTTTCGAATGGTTTCGGGTTAGGGTTTGAATATTCTATTTTGTTTCCGAGTTCGAGTTTGACTGTGATTATCAACCATGAGTATTTTAACCGGGTTTTGTGAAAGATCGGTTGAGTTCGGGTTTGGGTCGGATTTGTCTACAAGAGATAGTCTGAGGTAATTGTTACGATTTATTTCAGTTACTTGATTAGTCGGTTATTGCAAGAGCAAATTGGTTTGATTGACAATGTTCAGTTGAACAACCGTCAAGTTTAGACCCGTGTCATTGTTGTGTCTTTCACTATTTCCGATGTGTTCTTGTTTGTTATTGTTATAACTGAAGACGAGACGGTTATGATTGGAATGTTCAATGGTTTGGATTCTGGTTGATTGGTTTGTCATGGGAACTTGGATGTGGTACTGGTGATGGATAAACCTGAAGAAAATTGAACCAGTGAGTGAGCTGGTGATGACATAAGTGAAAAAAAAAGGTTAGTGGCAAGTCATGTGATCTATTGCTCGTTTGGATTATCTTTCGGTTAGGGTTTGCGTTAACTGATCGTGTTTACGATCATAGAATCCTTGGTACCGCTTGCTTTCTATTGAAAGCTCAACTGTTGTTATAACCGTTTGCCTATTAGCTGGTCTGGAACTGTTAAGCAATTCTTGTTCGGTGGTGATCAGTGGTTTGACATTTGAGTAATCTTTATATTGGTACTGAGTGAAGGTTTTCGCCAGGGAAGTACGAGTGGAGATTCGACTCATGAGTGTTGTTTTGGCATTGGTTGGGATAACAGAACAAGTAGGAGCTGGGCATAGTTTGACTTGGTGTGGCTGCATGAAGGTGTGGGACATTATTTAGAGTCGATGTCCATAAATGGTAAATTCTGCTTCTGAGAATGTGCGGTGGTGATGCATTGGGACTCAGTGGAAGGCAGTGAAGACTCTTGGGTTCGAGATTCTGTTTTGCTTCATTTTCTTGTTACCTACTTCAATGAAGCATCTGTGAATCCATTATTGAAGACTTTTATGGAATTGTAAAAGTCTTGGCTCACTACATCGGGTAGAGCTAAGTGGGTTCATAATGCAAGCATGAATCCTGGAGCCACAAGGATGTCAGCTTGAGCGTATTCGGAGGTTTAAGCTTTGATGGGGATTTGGTAACAGTGAGAGCACGGGGGTGTTCGACTACAGTTACACAGTGACGTTGGGGTTTTGAGACTGGAATTCCGAATGAAAATTCTCTCTTGGGTGCTTGCTGTATTAGGAGAGTGTTTATTTCTTGTGGACGTCTCTAGAGTCGGATGTGTGAGTAAGTAGGTGCCGGTTGAGATTGAAGATGAATCATTGACAGGTTTTGCCTGACTGGGTCTGTGATGACCGTATTGGAGCTGGGGCGCTTTAATGGGCCTTTCAGATAACCGATGCAAAGGCCGGTCGCTGCAACTAGGTGAATTGGATTGTTGAAATATTAGCTTGTTCATAGGGAACTGGAGGCTTGAAGAACTCCTGTTGTTAAAATTTAGCCTGTTCTTGGAATTGGAGCCTTGGTGGGTTTCTGTTATTAAAGATTACTGGAATTACTGAGTACAGGGTTTTGTTTGGATGGCTGTTGCGGTTCGTGCAAAGCCTTCAAGTGGGAGATTGTTAGGATTTGTGAAGACTTTGAGCTAGTTTTGGGCTTGGGCTCAAATTGGTGACAAGGAGAACAAGGACTTGGCCCGTTATTGTTTCTTGTTAATTAAGCCTTTAACCCTAGTACATATCTTATAAATAACCCTGCTATGTAATTGTAATCTTTGCACCTCAATCAATGATATAACCTAGTTGCAGCCCGTGGATGTAGGTCCCCCACTGGGACCGAACCACGTACAATTCTTGTGTCGTGTTTATCGTTTATCGTTTATATTTTCTAGTTTCTGTGTGTATAATCATGTGTGTTGGTTCGTGTGTTGTTCCACTGCGCCGATTTGTTCCTAACAGTAATGACTAATGATTTCCTACATGATGACATTGTTTGCAATATACTTGCTCGGCTTCCGGCAAAGCCCTTACTATGGGTGTCTCCACACATTGGAATTGCATGCTTACCAAGCTTTATGAAGTTGAGATCCCATAAAACCATCATTCTTCCCCTGAATCAATCTTTGCAACTCATAGACGACAATGACAAAGATTAATTGTTATAATTAAATAAAAATCATAAATTTTACTTCTTGTTTTTAAATATTCTCAAATTGTTACACTAGCTATTATACGTTACATGCTTAAAATCCAAAATTTATAAATTTTGGAGTTTAGTTTACATACGTTTGAAATTTTATAATATAGATAAAGCTAAAATAATAAAAACATGGTTATAAATTTAAAACATGCAAACGTTTCAAATCACTACATATTATATAAAATGTTTTTAAGAAATTAGTTATTATAAATCCATTACCTCTTTAGCAGTATATATTAAACGTTTCTAATCATTATAAATTTTAATTAAATTGTTAATAAAAATCGAATTCCAAAGAAATTCTCAAACGCCAAAATTCTAAATCCTATAAATTTCTAAAATTCGTGATTGTTGTACTAGTTTTTTCCTCTCAATAAAAGTTTTTTTTTTCATTTTCTATTTTAATTTGGGATGTTGAAACAAAAACCAATTAAGTTTTGTTTCTTTGACATATAATAGAACAACAAAGTTTGTTAAGAAATAAAATCCCCAATCTTTGATTCAATCATCAATGGTATATATTGGTGTTAGTCAACATTCACGTTAATTGTTTATTTATAACCGACGAATTAATATAACAAATTCAAGTAATTTTACTTGGACTTAAAACAAATTTATTTTAATATATGATTTATTCGAAAGGAAATTACATAATAATTTTTCATATCAACATGGTCTTGAACATTCACAATGCAACCAATTCGTGCACTTTCCATGAGAACGCACATCCCACTCCTGTTTGCATTTGGATTCGCAACGAAAAGGGATACAAATTAATTTATATCTTATGCTACAAACTTCATTCACTTGGTAATTCATTTCCTAGAATCATGCAACAATGGTTTTCAATAACAAAACTATATTTTTTGTCAATAAATTTAAGACAGCAATATAATACAATGGATAATAAAGTTTACCATGACAGGAAGCTACTGTACTAGCAAGTAGAATGAGAAACAAAATTGTGATGCTCTTCATAGTTAAAATCTTCTAATTAGATTTTCTATCTAATGCATTATTTGGAATGGGTATATATACGCGTAGTGAAAGACTATGAAAATTTAATACATTTATTGCATTTCAAAAAAAGTTGATACATTTATTAGCTTCAATAAACAAAAAGACATTTATAGTATAAATTGAATCACACACGCACAAAAGTTGGTGGTGGTGTATTGTATGTAGTGTGTCTATGAGGGGAAGTTTAATCAGATAATCAATATTGTCAAAAGAAGACATGAACTAACGTCACGTATGAATTAATGCCCAAAACAAGAAATGAATTAACAATGTTTAGATTAACAATCAATTTGTGTTTATCAAGTAACATCTAAAAGTGGTCTATTTTGAATTCAAATCAAAACTTTGTTGTCTAAAATTACGTTCAAATCATTTAATTGCTCGTCACCTAAATTAAAAAAAAAAGTATGATTCTCTCTCTCTCTCTCTGTAATGGCTAACACACCTTTTTTTTAACTTATAGGTAGCGTTTGGTATACAAGAATGGTGGACGGAATGGAATGACCTATTGTGATATAATGGAGAAAAGTGTGTTTGGTTGATCAAAGGAACGGAATGACCAATTACATAGTTCATTCCATTCTCTCTAAAACACTCCAATTTCATTCCATCCATACCCCATGTTCTTTTCATTCCATTCCCTTTTTCACCCTACATCACCACCACCACCCACGACCATCAACACCCACCACCACCACCACTGCCACCAACCACCACCATCTTCGTCCACTGCCACCGCCATCACCATCAACCATCGCCATCAGTGCCAGCCACCCACCATCAACCATCGCCCCCGCTCCTCACCACCACCACCCGTCGCTACCGTCACTACTGCCCACCACCCACCCACCCCCACCACCATTATCACTCATCACCCACCACCACCCGCCACTAACTACCATCACTGCCCATCAATGTCACGACCGCCACCTACCTCCTACCACCACCGCCGCTCACTAGCATTTTAATTTTATATTTTTTCCTACCTACCAAGCAACGCAAAGTATTCATGTGACATTCGTCAATTTTCGATTCATATATGTATTTGTTAACCCGACCCGATGGGTCGTTTCGATGTACTATCATTATTATTAATCATTAATAAAGTGTTCCCAGCATTTAATATTCAATATTCGTTGTGGAGTTTGTTATTCAATTATCTATAAAAACCCCGAGCCTTAAACGTTAATCGAACCGTACGGGTTAAACGTGTAATCCTAAGTATAAACATAAAGTTTAACTTCTTAAAGTTTAGGGTTAAAAATGAAATTGATAAATATTAAATCCATACTAAACTAAAACTTAAAAATCAGTTTTAAGAATATTTAATACTCCAGGGACTAAACTACAAAATTTTATTTAAATTATAATAAAATAATAAAACAAACCCCAACCCCCCCACCCCGAAGCCCGGTTTTCAGGCCACTATCGCTGGAGACGGCGCAAGACTTCCGGCCACCTCCCAAACAGCCTCCAAATCCCGATCTTTGACCCTTAATGTTAGTTTAACGCGCTATGTCGTCATTAACCATCGATAACTAACGAATCAATTATGTTATAACAACCTAAAATCATCCTTGAAATCCCGTTAACCTCACCGGATTTTTCGGCCAAATCAAATTAATGTTATTAACGCGTAGACACTCCCCTAACTAGTATAAATAGGAACATAAGACTAAGCTAAACTCGCTCACAACCTTCTTCCTCTCTAAAATACTCTAACTTGGCCGTAATCAAGTCCAAAAGCTTCGGCTCCGGCGAGTTCTTGTTCTCCATCAAATCAACATAACTCCGGGTAATTATTATGTGCTTTATAATAGATTTTGATCAACAAATAAAACCCCTAAGCCAATTTAATCGAATCCGGAACGGATTAAGAATTTTGTTATATTAGGGTTTATATGTTGAAGAAGATGAACTTTAATACTTGCTTATAAATATTTGTTTTCATACAATACTGAATTGGTTTGGTAGCCCACTGGTTGGAACATGCTTGTGTCACGCGCGAGACCCGGGTTCGAAACCTCGGGTCAGACGATTCTTTTGTACATATTTCTTTTATTATTATTATTAATTAAATCAATAAACCTTTAATTGTCAATATATATATATATATATAGGATTGGGATCATGTGAAAACCATTTTGAACTTTGAGAACCATTCTTAGCCTCTAATTTATTTTTTTAAATTGGAGTTTTAAAATTCTATTAGAAGGGTAGAAAAGGAATTTACACATCGAAATATACTGGGAACGTGGAGTATCTCATCTTCAATTCCAATTTAGAGAATGACTAGAACATTAAATCAATTTAGAGAACTATATGATTTCAAATCAGAGTCAGACAACGATCAGCACGCATCCTATTTCTTGAATGTTCGGAGCTTAAATTCGAGAGAGGACGATTGGAGCTTTAAATCTGATTCAGAGAACAGTCGAGCCTTCAAACTGGAGTTGTTAAGGTTTGTTCATTCAATCTGTTGAACTTAGGTTACAAATTTTATTTGAAGTTAATCATGTAATTTTCAATTACCGGAACTACCAGATTCAAGGCATACCTAGCCCTAGTTCTCTAATTAGTTATCCTAACATCAATTTGATATTGTACACATGCTTAATTTGTATCCTAATCGATGTTTATTGAATGTTGTTTGATTATGGGATTGAATTGTTTAACCTTTTTTCATTGTTGTAAATACATGCACACCAGATGCTCGACCAAATGTCTATATGAGTTTTAAAAAAATCTTGATTTAATTTTGGGTGTCTTTGTTTTTCGGTTTTTATCTGTCCAGGCCTCAGAACCAACTTGAACCCATGAGTACGCGCGTATATACGAGACCTGAACACCAACCTTATGCAACATTTTCGGTTTCATTTTGGTAAAATTTCTGTCAGCATTACTTCTGCTAACACCTAAATAGGAAATATAACAACGAGAACTGAATGTTTTAAAATGATTTTAGGTTGAATTCGAGAGGTTCATAGTTAAATTTGGTTGTTTAGTTTTATATGAAATTTCATTTCCTGTCCACATTTTGACCATCTTTGAAAATTTTGATGTATAATAATATTGTATATATATGTATGGGCATACATTGATTATACATATATATGTATAATAACAGATATATGTATATTTTAAAGAAATGCATGCACTAATCAAACGTATATGCTTAATTCAATACATCTCAGAAAACCTAAGAACATAAATGAAAATACACTAATTATTCATGTTTGTATCATTACTACTTAAGTATGTATATGGAAGGTATTTATGTATATGTTTAACGTACATATATGTATAATAATATTACATTTTGTAGATATATGCATATTTTTAATGCTACACATGCAATGATATACATCTGCTTAATTCATACTACTTATTCATATATGTAGCTAACTTAAAACATGTATGTACAATGTATTTACATATATGTACAGTAATATTATACACACACACACAGATATATATATATATATATATAACCACTGCTTAATTATACATATATATGTAATCATTGTTTAATTGTACATATATGTATAATCACTTTGTTAACTGTGTAACATTAATGCTAGCAGTATAGATTTCTTTTGTGTTAAATTGTAACTTGAGAGGAAATGGATGGAATATATTTGATAATTTGGCTTCGCATTAGTGATACATTTATTTTTTTATTTGCAGGCTACTCTTTATTTTATGTGCATATGAAATTCACACACATTGGGTATCTTTGTCAGCTTGCGTTTTGCGTGTACAATGTTTAGACATCACAACATATAGAAGGTTCGTGTGAAGTACATTCATCGAAGATGGCGTAGAGATGTTCTTCCAACTAGCGTTCATGGTATGGCTAACATGTATTGTATAGAACAAAGGCTGTGAAAAAAATAAATAGAGCAAGGAGAAGAGAAGTGTATGTTTTGATTAGAAGTATTATTTTCTGGTTTTAAATGATATTAAACATATATGTATAATATATGCAATATAAGTATATGTATACTTTTACAGATTATGCATACATGTAATTTTTTTTTTCAAATTAATTGGATTATTTGTTTTAATCATTATCTGTTAGATCATACTGCTACTTGTGTGTGTATGGGATACATACGCATTGGTAAAAAAAAATGTAACACATACGGTACGGTACATTAGATGTATTTTGTTTGTTAGTTATTGAACATACAAACCCACTACGAATTATACATATACGTATATTTAGTAAACTATACATATATGTATATTTAGCTAACTGTACATTTGGTAACAGTTTAATACCAACATGATGCATATAAGTGTACAAAGAAGATTGATAACAAACATTCACAATCAACATTTATTGGTAAATCGTTCCATTGGGATAATAAAAAGTCAAAACGCAAAGATAAACAGCTCCTTAGTAATATAAGTCTAGAACTCAAATTCTCATTTTCTTAAACAACTATTTCTTCTACTCTCTTGAAACTCATATGCTTCCTTAAAAACTCTACTACGATGGATGTTTGATTTAGATAACCATAGGGCAACCGCATATATCTTCCTGAGTGCATGCACTGAGTCCCATAAATACTTTCGTATGCAGGCAACCTGCAAATTTCATATAAAACCCAGATATTATACATACATTTAACTTAACACATTAACTCATTAAGTGTTCATAAGTAATACAAAACAAGTAAATACATGTATGTATAGAGACAAAGAGATGAGCATACAGTGACTATACATATATGTACCACCCCACTTAAAACATGTAACCACAAGGTTTTTACGCTAATTATACATATATGTATAATCATATTATACATTTATGTATAATCATAATTAAAAGGCTATGTATAGAGACTAAGAGATGAGCATACAGTGACTATACATATATGTACCACCTCGGTTAAAACATGTTACCACAAGGTTTTTACGCTAATTATGCATATATGTATAATCATATTATACATATATGTATAATCATAATTAGAAGGCTATGTATAGAGACGAAGAGATGAGCATACAGTGACTATACATATATGTACCACCCCGCTTAAAACATGTAACCACAAGGTTTTTACGCTAATTATACATATATGTATAATCATATTATACATATATGTATAATCATAATTAAAAGGCTATGTATAGAGATGAAGAGATGAGCATACAGTGACTAT
The DNA here is from genome assembly GCF_021521415.1 of Bidens hawaiensis. Lineage (NCBI taxonomy): Eukaryota > Viridiplantae > Streptophyta > Magnoliopsida > Asterales > Asteraceae > Bidens > Bidens hawaiensis. The sequence continues at coordinate 99,479 of NW_027494648.1, read as the reverse complement.
ACATATATGTACCACTCCGCTTAAAACATGTAACCACAAGGTTTTTACGCTAATTATACAAACATATATATAATCATAATTAAAAGGCTATGTATAGAGACGAAGAGATGAGCATACAGTGACTATACATATATGTACCACCCCGCTTAAAACATGTAACCACAAGGTTTTTACGCTAATTATACATATATGTATAATCATATTATACATATATGTTTAATCATAATTAAAAGGCTATGTATAGAGACGAAGAGATGAGCATACAGTGACTATACATATATGTACCACCCCGGTTAAAACATGTTACCACAAGGTTTTTACGCTAATTATGCATATATGTATAATCATAATTATGTATACAAACTTAAGGAAACAATTATGAATTAGATGCTCATGTTTGCGCCGAAAGAATAGAACGAGTAGAAGATTTAGGCAAAGCTTCCTTAACTCATACCATTATGTGTCACAAAGATGATTGTTGGAATTATAATCGAACAAACAATGATAAAATGAAGAACATGTATGCCTATGATTTGTATTGTTGCTATATGAACATAACTAACAAATTGATTTTGAAATGAAAAGAATTGAAAACTCAAATCCCATCACTCTCTTTTATATCTCATTTAACTGTGTTTCTATTAATGGTGTTTAGAGACGGTTCTTGCAAGAAGTTAGCATCGCGTACACAATTCACTGAACTAACTATTATTCAAGTTTAAAAACCTATTTGTTCAATATTTTTTCAAATCAGTATATTGTCTAAAATCTTACTCAAACTTTATGCAATCTGAGAGTCATAATTAACCCTAAATTAGCAACGAAAACAATGATTGAAAACGAGACTAACTAGCCAACAAAACCCTAAAAACTTATGTAATCATCAAAATCAAAATCAACAGTCAATAACCACAACATCTTAATTTCACAAAATCAATGACTGAAGACGAGACTAACCTGCAACGAAGCCCTAACTCAGCGGCGATGGTGCGACGGGAGACTGGTGGTGTGACGGAAAACGTGGTGGATATGTGACGGTTCGTTCGTATCACCTAACTCGAAGGTGCGATGGAGACTGGTGGCTGTTTTGTTCATTCGATTTGTATATAGGGTTAGATGGAATTGGAATTGAATCTTCGATATGAACCAAAATGGTGGTTTGCAGGTTTGTTAGATGGAATTGAGTCTTTCAAAATTGCCCCTCCCAGTTTTCATATTTACAAAAATGCCACCGCTTTTTTAAAACTCCTGAACTTTAAAGCATGTGGACCAAAATGTTTCTCACAGTTCTCAATTTCCAAATGGTTCTCTTAAGATCCTTGCCCTATATATATATATATATATATATATTGAACTTATAACGAATGTTCTACCTAGAATAGTTGGTTAACACTTAGAACTCGTAACTTAGAGACCCAGGTTCGAAACCCGGGTTAGACACCATTTCTTTTTTTTTATTTAAACACAATTTATTTAAATATTAGTTATACCCACATAATTATTTTCTTTTTTATCAATTAAAAATCATAATAAATTTATAAAAACCTTTTTAAATTGAATAAAAATTATGTAAATTAATTATAAAATATATCTCACCATTTCACACTTAAAAACCAAAATTTCCGTTTTCGTAAACCGTAACTAAAAATTGTTATTTATCTTAAACGTAAACTTTAATTTACTAAAAACCACTTCGTTAAAGCAATAATTTTAATTTCAACTTATAAACACTAGTTCAAGTATTTCGAATGTACAAACTTCATATCCTCGCCGTTAAAATACTTATATCGTATTAATTACCGAATTTCGTTAAAACATAAATAATAATATTATAATCAAAAATATAAAATAATTCCTTACAAGTTATACAATAAAACAACCCCATACTATTATCGATTAAGTCTCGTTTTTACCTAATCTAGTTAGTGCGGATCGCTCGTTTCGGCTTTCGTGACGCGTTTGATTCTTTGCCATCTTCAACACTTTCGAGTTTTCCTTTTACTTCAATTCCTAAGGTGAGTTTTTCACAACCCCTTTTTTAACGTTTTAATATTTTGGGGTAGCATATGTATTTACTACAAAACTTCAAGTATTACGCTTTCGATTACAAAACTACAATCCGTATATGGACTTGTGTGTTACTTGAATTACTTGCACGTGGTAGCCTCATTAAGTATGATCATACGTTTCCCTTTGCACTTCGGTCCATTTGTACCAAGTGGAAAAGGGCCTCATTATCCGAGTACGTTGGTTGTTACTAATTGGAAAAGACCTTACTTGCGCGATTACCCAAGTACGTTGGTTGTTACCAACTGGAAAGGATTTACTTACTCGTTTATCACATGACTATGAATTGTATGGTTTTTATGTATGTATTTAAACTGTGGAAATTCACCAGCTATATTTATAGCTAACCTTTATTTTATACATATGTTACAGGTACCGTGATTAGGGGATGAAGCATTGGAAGACACTTAGAATACCTAGGTTACTTAATAAACGAGACTCTTTTTATGATTATGATTTGATTTAAACTTGTATTATTTCTTTTGAACTTGTGTTACTTGGCTTATTAAATGAATTAATGTTATTATGGTCACCAAATAGTGTCACGTGTGTGTGAACAATCTGTACGTCACACTCGGGCGTTTTCGCTTAAGCCGGGGTGTTACAATTCATTTCATTCTCATGTGGTAACCAAACATCTCATTGGAATGGTAATAACCCATTCCATTCCTATAACATTCGTTACTTTTCAAACCCGAAAACCCGACTCTTTTCAAATTTTTGGTTTTCGCTTATAAATATATTTTCGGTTTTCGTTTCATGTGATATTCGTTAGCGTCTATTTGAATTTAAATTTGCACTTGTTAACTCGGTTTTGACGTTTCAATGTATTCGTATTCATCGTTTATTGTTAATCTAATATTCACGATGATTTGTGTTTATCGTTCATTCGTATTCTATTCATTTTATTTAATAAACGATACTTCGAGATTTAAAGTTTAAGGATTCAAGCAAATTGAAATCTATACGTGTTAACGCGGAAATATCCAGAAGTAAGAGTGTAATTCGTAGTGTAAATTTAAATTAAGTTTTAATACGATTTGAAAGTTCAAGGTTTAATTGGTACTTTATATTTTAAACTTGTTTTAATATAACTTGAAAGTCAAGGGGTCAAAATGTAAATTAAACTTAAAAATTATAATATTAAATAAATATACCCAGCCCCTACCCCTTTTTCATTCCCGTTTTTCCGATCAAGACCGCCGGCGGCGGCGGTAAATTCCGGTAACCCTTAAATCTTGCCGTAACATTCGTATTTGACCCATTAAAACCTTTTAACGACCGTAGACCCTTGTTTAAAGCATTAATCAACATATTAATTGTAAAATAACGCTCAAACCGTTGATCTAATCCCGCGAAACCCGCCGGAATATAAGCCGCGATCACCTCAATGTAATTAACTTGTATTTGACTCAATTGGTAGTATATAAAGGACATAAACCTTCGACTAAACTCGTCCACAACCATCAATTTACCTAACTAACACTCTATAATTCGTAATATACCCACAAGGTTCGTTTTTCCGGTAACCATGGTTCTCCGACAATCTGTAACATTACCAGGTAAATAATATATGCAGTTTGATCGTTTTTCACTGTTAAGATAAACCCCCAACTTAATTTGAACGTTCATGGAACCAATTAAACGAATTGAGAGTTAGGGTTTTGAAGTATGAAGATGAAATTGATTATTCTTTTATATACAAACTGTTTCTATTATAACATCAAATGAACAATTTGGATCTGTGGTTAAGAAATATGGGTGTGAATTGAAGGACCGGGTCAGGTCATATTATTGTTTCATAATTTTTTTAAAACCTTTTCTCTTTATTATATTAATTAAATAAATCAATTAAAAATCATAATAAATCTATAAAATTATTTTTAAACTAAATAAAAAATTTATAAATAAATATAAAATATAATCACTTTTCCGCTTAAAACCAACTTTCCAACTCGTAACCCACAAATGTTAATTCGCTCGTTCATGTCAAATAGTTAAACTTTAATTAGTTAAACTTTAATTCGTAAATCTTAAATTATTTAACTTTTGATTTGTTAAATCTTTAAAATTAGTTTTAAACCGTAAACGTTAACCCGTGCCTAGCAACTATCATTTTTACGTTAAGATATTAATTAAATAATATTAATAAATCGTAAACCCGATAAATAAATTGTTCACTTTTTGCCGTTACACTTTAGATAATTTGTTTTAATTAGATGACTTATATTTCGTTAACCATAACCCAGTTGTTAAATTATAATTCATTAACCTCATTTTGTTAACTTAAATTCATTATATTTTAATTCATTAAATTATAGTTCGTTAAGGTTCCGCTAAAGTTTAAATATAATATTATAATATAAAATACCATAATATGCTAATAAACGTTATAGTAAAATAATAGCGCAACATATTTAAAACCAAAGTGAATTTAATCCCGTTAGTTAGTCTTTAAATGTTTGTATTTATTCTCATTTATAGTTCGAGAAGTTCAATCGTTTTGGATCCTTTAACACATTTTTGGTTGCTTCGGTCTCGTTATCGTGCCTTCAGTTAATATTGCAATATTTATCTTCGATTTCGAGGTGAGTTTTTCATCACCGCTTTTTAATGTCTTATTGTTTTGGGGTGGCATATGTATCCATATTAAAATTCAAGTATTGATTTCTTCTATTACAAAACTACAACTCGTATATGGACTTGTGTGTTACTTGTATTACTTGCACGAATATTACTTGCACGTTGGGAAGCCTCATTAAGTATGATCATACGCCCCCTTTTGCACTCCGGTCCATTTGTATCGAGTGGAAAAGGGCCTCATTATCCAAGTACGTTGGTTGTTACCAATTGGAAAGGACCTTACTTGTGCGATTACCCAAGTACGTTGGTTGTTACCAACTGGAAAGGACTTACTTGCTCGTTTATCACTTGTCCATGAATTGTATGATTTTTATGTATGTATATAAAAACTGTGGGAACTCACCAGCTATGTTCATAGCTGACTTTATTTTATACATATGCTACAGGTGTAAAGATACGAGGATGAAAGTTAGAAGACACATAGCATGCCTATAGGATATTCAAATAACAACTTATCATTTATTTATTTATTGTTTCAACTTGTATTATTTGATAAACTTGTATTACATGATGATTTAAATGAAATAATGCTATTATGGTCACCTAATAGTGTCACGTGTGTTTGAGCAATCTGTACGTCACACTCAGGCGTTTCCGCTTTAGCCGGGGTGTTACAATTCCTTTGTTCATTCCATTACCACGTTTATTCTATTTCGTTATCCATTCCATTACCTCATACCAAACAGGCCCATAGTTTCAATTCAAAATCAAAATCGGAATTTGTATGTGTAAAAAAGTCACAATAATTGGTTTGAGCTGATTCTTTCAATTTGGACAATTCGTATAATTTAAAAAAAGAGCGTAATATTATCGTACCTGCAAAACAGAGTACGCTCAAATTGAATTCGATTCATGCTCAAATTTAATTACGTTGTTCTATTACGCTCAGGTATGTTTCATTAAGCACACACATTATGCTCAATTTAGGAAAGAATTAAGCGTATTTTTTATTAAGCGTATTTCATACGTCGTCAAGTCCCCTAGTTTAGTATGACATTACGCTGGCTATGTTATATTAGACTTATGCGGTTTGCTGTGATGACTCTGTCGTACCGTGTTGGGTTACAAAGGCTTTTTGGGATTTTGGGTTGATATTTGAAGACTATGGATGAACAACCCATTTAGCTTTATTGGCCCCCAAGTTTGTTAACCCTAATATTGTTCTATTTACACCAGTGCATTGTAATTGTAATTGTTGCATTTCGGTTTTTCAATTTCTTGTATTTGTATTGTGTACTCGACCTGGGTTTGTTATTCAGATTATCCACATGAATGAAATCGTGTATTTATTGACTTTTTACAGTGTGTACTTCAATCTATATTCGTATGTCATGCTTGATCATCCAACGAAACTCAAAATCGCTTATTTTGGCTAAATATCAGGTTTAATCAAAGTCTAGGGGCTAAAATGTAAATATTAAAAAAATGGTTTTTCTCTCTGCCATGTAGCACGGTGGAGGAAGGAGTCAGCCGCCAACATGGCTTGCCGTGCTACGCGACGGACCCATAGCTAGTCCGTCGCGCTGTCGGTTGCAAATCGATTCCAACAATGGGAATATGCCATTTTCCATTTCCAATCGCCACTATTACTCACTAATCTTGTCAATCATGTATCTAGAAGACTAATACCCTTTATTACACTAACTTCCCCTCCGAGATTAAGTTATTTTTGATAATTTTGGTGATTTATTTCATTTAACCATTTTACAATTTATATGCAAATAAAATGAATTCGTGTTCTCCAAGCCCAGTTGAGGCTATATAAACCACACCTAGCAGTTGAAAAATGTTTATCCCAACTTACTTTACCTTCAATTCGTGTTCTTGGTGCTCAATTGGTCGGTTTTTGAAGTGTTGACTTTCTTTAGTCAAAGTTCTCATATTTTCAGGTTATGCTCATTCCACTAGGATTCCGGGTAAGTGTAAAACACAACAAAATTTTCATTTTCATATTTTAAATGAAATCCCTCAAACAATTTCAATGATTGGTGGGGTTTCGATGGTCAATTTCAATTTAGCCGTTTAGGGTTTATGTTAGTTTAAGTTGGGGCTTTTCAATTTCTCAATGCTGACTTGAATTAGCTACTGGCCCTTTTACATTTTATTCTTATCTCAATGTTCTGAACATGTTAGACCCGAATTCGGTCTCGTAGCGACATCCGGGTCAGACACAAACTAGCACTCGTTAGACTCTAGTTTTTTCAATAACTAGAGTCAAAGGATGAATTAATCAATAACTCTTGTTCAGTTCAGTTCACTTCCAATAATAGAACTTATATTTAATTTTTCATCATATTTCTATTAAAAGTCAGTCAGCTCGCTTATCTCTCGTTTTCTTTATAACAAGAGTTGTACTTTGTAATTTTTTGTAATTTTAGTTTGTTTCATCTTAAATTTTAGTTATAGTTATTATTTTGAATTTTTAGGATTTTTTGTTTAAGTTGGTTGACTCGCTTATTCTTGCACATCTTCTCTCTTTAACTCGCTAATATCAAAGGTGAGTAATCGCTTACCCCTTTTTCCTAATTTTGTTTTGGGGGTTTTATGCGTACAAAAGCTTAGTTATTAATTATATTATATACTCAAATACAATTCCACGCGTGATAGTGTAATTGTTTGATTAGTCGTTAAATGTTGCTTGACTATGTGTTTACTGCTTTTTGGTTGGTATCTCATCCTCATCATCATCCTCATAATATGATCATACACCGTTTGAGTAACTTGACCAAATTTTGTGTTCAGGGGAAATGACATATTTTGTTGTTATATCTAATTGTTGTAATTCACATGCCACAAGGAATCGTCTATTTTAATTATCTATTATATATATATTAAATTGTGTTTACTCGCTATACACATTGTTGTTGACTATATATATTATTTTTACGCATATTGCATGTAACTTTTTGAGATGATGTGAAGGTGAAGACTTAGATCAGACCTTATGATTTTGAATTAAATAATTAACTATGCTGATTTAAGATTGATGTAAATGTTTTGATTTATCTCCTTTTGTTGAATGACTTGTGTACTTTGATTTGAATAAAATAAGTTAGATATTGACACTTAAATTATTTAATGTCTTTGAGCTATGATGCAAATACTAGTAGCGCCCCGACATGTTCCAGCGTAAGTTGGAGTATGACAGATTGGTATCAGAGCCGAAGTGTCACACCCCAACCTAAGGCGGAAATGTCGGGGCGTGATCCGATTGCTCATAGCTCGAAGATACTATCATAATTATAAATAACAATATCTAATTAATTATTTTATTCAAATAATACACACAATAATCAAATACAACAAAACCATTCAAATAAATAAGTTCAATCATTTAAATTCAAGTTTGTCTTCAATATAACCCTAAGGTCTTTCTAAGTGTCCATCCTTCAACTCAGGCAACCTGCATACGCGTAGAAAATGGAGTTTTGTCAACAAACATGTTGAGTGAGTTTACCACCAAGTTTTGACACCAAAAATAATGTTAATATAATAAATAAGCAAAACGTAATAAATGCGCTAATGAAATCAAACCATAAGCAAATAAGTTGTCGATTAAAACCATTGCCAAGCGAATCGGGCGCCGGTAAATCAACTATACGCAAATAAGAATAAGACCATTGCCAAGCGAATCAGGCGGTGGTCAATAGAATGAGAACCCAATACATGGGGATATGTGGGACCTCTCCGAGCACGAATGCGCACATAAACAAGTAAGCACATAACAAGTAGATTTGATTAATCACACACAATTACACATTTGCTATTTTTGATATGTATGTATATATAGATATGTATGTATAGTATAATATACGCATATGTCCCCAAAACGTTTGTGAAAATTGAGTAAAATAGGGGAATGATAAAACTCACCTTAGATTAAAGGCAAGTAAGTATAACTAAGAATAAACGAGTCAACGGATAAGCAAGTCGTCAAATACGCGTCAAACGAGATAACTGATCAGAACCTGAAACTTTGTGATATGAAACTATAAATAAAAACGAACTTAATGCCGTTGGAATCAATCCAAACGGATGAGTAGAACTCTAGTTATGTTGAATTAAACGTTTAAGCGAGCTGGTACTGACCAGAATCCGAACAGCGAGTCAGAAGTCGGGTTTTGGGAAGTAGCCTTAAAATTATAAAATTGAAAATAAAAGTCTTCTAGACCGAACGTTGAATCCGACCAGAAGTATGAGAAAACGATAAGTCAAACTTGTTGACTGTTTTACCCTTTATCGGGTTTTGAAGCAATTGACCAGTCAACACCCTTCAATCACCAAAATTGATTGAAGTTTATTGACTAGGGAATATGTATAAACGATTTTACAGTTTACAACTTACCCGGAAAGTGAACGGATTGATGAGAAACGGAAGTCAAAGATCCTAAAGCAAGCAAAGTCAACGAACAAGTCTTGAATCTTTAACGAATATGCAAAAACCGAAGGGTTTACGAGCTGAGCAGAAGGTAGGACGTCTGGAGTATGATCTTTAGGGTTTGATTAAAGTTTACAGCAGATGGTTATGTCTTGTTTATATAGAACAACATAAAACGAACTAATTATGGGCTTTTTGGCTCGTTTAAGCAAGTAAATACGTTTTAAGGAAAGAATCGTCGAAAGATCCATAAAGATCTGATCTTGGGCAAGGGTAAACGAACTAGAAGTTGTATTTTAATTATATTATGATTACTTGGTCCTTAATTCACTCAAATATGCTTAAAATAAACGATTTTATGCCTTAAGCGAGTTAAATAACGAACTAAAGTTAACGAATTTGTGTAGGGGTGCCACCGCGCTGCACGGCCAAGGGGGTCCTTCCCCGTTGCGCGGCGCCACGAGGTTCCAAGGGAAAGTTTTGGTTTTTGACATAATTGGTCCTTCAAGTTTTTTTATTGGTTAATTATTGAACTTTTTATTATATAACTAAGATTTTGAACATTCTTGAAAGTATAAGGGTATAAATTGAACTTGTAATCTTTAATTCTTATAAATATCAATTTCTTGATGAATAATAAAGATATAAAAAAGTTCCCGGGTCGGGTTAAACGTAAACAAATATGGGTTTGAAAAATCCGAAATGTTACACGAAGGCTATAGGATAGGTCATTAAGCGTAATGACCTAATAGCATGCTTAGGGTCCATATACATGTTCCGATATGTGTACTCTACTTGTTTAAATTTTTGTTCATAGTTTCAATATATTAATTGTTTTATTCTTATTATTGTATACAAGAAACACACACGACTTTGAGGCTATGCCTCACTCTCAAAATCATTTTCAAAACCTCAGATGCTATTTTAAATTGGAAAATTCTTTAAGAATTTCCATAAATTTTGTTTTTACTCATCTATCCTTACGACTTGGATATACGACAGGCTTTCGTAGTGATTGGAAGGGGGAAAACATTATGAGTCGGACCTTGGCAAAAATTCCAAAATCAAAGGAAAGATACTATTCATTTCATGTTGGATTCTGAACATAGTGTTTGAACCTAAGGCCAAAGCGAAACTTATGTAATATGATTCAAAACTTTAATTGGTCAACGTGATCATGTGACAATCACATTCCTTAATTACAACCGAATTCACGGTGATTCATGGCTAAACTCGGTTCTCCTTATGTTGTTTTAGTTGAGAGAATGAGTGGGAAAAACCATAGTGATTCATGGATACCCAACCATTCACCTCAACGCCCTTCATCTCAAGTTTAATCGATTTTTGATATTTTAGTTGAAGTTAAGCCATGATGATACATGGATATATCAACAATGAAATTTTTAAATTGATTTTCAATTTTTTATGTAAATGGAATTTTTCTCATTTTGTTGGAAGAAGCCATGGTGATATATGAACTTCTAACCACCAAATATATATATATATATATATATATATATATTATACACACACACTAGTTTTTTTCCCACATATTATGGGGGTTGTTTTATATTTTTCATTTATAAAATTTATATATTTTTTAAATATTAAAATTTTATTTATTGTTAGGAAGTTAATAGTATATTTAGGGTTGATGATAAAAGAGTTTCACAAATAAATGGGATGTTATAACCTGTTTAAAAGTTATTTGGGTTTGGTGCAACCCATGACCCGCTTATTTTTTTTACTATAAAATTGTTTTTTAATTATAAATAATATCTTTTTAAAAAAAGATATTATTTATAATTAAAAAACAATTTTAATATATATATTTAAGATAAGATATATATATATATATATATATAACACTAGATTTTATCCCCCGTATTACGGGGGTTGTTTTACATTATTCGTTTTTAATATTTATATATATATATATATATATTTGGATTTTAAATTTATTTATTGTAAGAAAGTTAATAATTAATATACTTGAGGTTTGATGATAAAATGGTTTCACAAATAAATAATATTTTATAATCCGGTTTAAAAGCTCTCTGGTTTCGGTGATACCCATTACCCGTTTATTTTCTTTATTATAAAATTGTTTCTTAATTATAAATAATATCTTTTTTAAATGAAATAGGATATTAATTTTTAGTATATCCCTATTTTATAGGATTTTCATATCAAATATTTGATGAGATTAATTTTTAATATAATGAGATGTTATAACCCGTTTAATAGCTATCTAAGTTTGGTGAGACATTTATCTGTGAATTCGGGTAAAATGCGTGAGAAGCCTTCATTTACAAATAAAACAATCTGATGGCTTGAGAGAATGGTTGTTTTACATTTTTTGTTTTTTAATATTTATTTTTTGGATTTTAATTTTCTTTATTGTAAGAAAGTTAATAATATACTTAGGGTTTGATGATGAAAGGGTTTCATAAATAAATGATATGTTATAAACCGTTTAAAAGCTATATGGATTTGGTGACTCATGACCCGCTTATATTTTTTACTATAAAATTGTTTATTAATTATAAATAATAAAAAAAATTACTGTTTGCGTCCCTGTGGTTTTAAGGCGTAGGCACAATGAGTCCCCGAAATTTTTTTTGAACTGGTTGAGTCCCCGTGGTTTCAAAAATGAACCATTTGAGTCTTTGCCGCTACTTAACTTTCAGGGTAAACTTTCATTTTTTCTGAAACCATAGGGACTCAAAGTTCGTTTATGAAACCATAGAGACTCAAATTGTTCATTTCTGAAACCACAGGGACTCAGCCAGTTCAAATATTCTTTCGGGGACCCATTGTGCCTCCGCCTTAAAACCACAGGGACGCAAACAGTAATTTTCTCTAAATAATATCTTTTTCTTTTTAAATTGGATATTAAATTTTAGTATATCCCTATTTTATAGGATTTTCATATCAAATAATTTGTAAGATTAATTTTTAATTTAATGAGATGTTATAACCCGTTTAAGAGCTATCTGGTTTTGGTAAGACTCATACCCATAAATTTGGGTTAAATCAATGAGAGGCCTCCATTTAAAAATCAAGCAATCTGGTGGCTTCCATAAAAGGGGGGAGCGACCAAATCGCGACACATAAGATTTTAGGGGTTTCGTTTATATATATATATATAGGCAAAGTATAGAATGAAAACCCACTTGAGTTGTGAAAACCCGTGAAAACCCTATATAACATCGTTTTTTTTTTTGTTACATGTAATATATGTTGTTATATTTAATACAAAACATCGAAAACATAAAAAAAAATGTTTTGCTATTTTTTTACACTTTTTTACTAATTTTTATATATGTTTTCAGGAGAGAGAAAGTGTTTACATTTTTTTATTAACTTTAATTGTGGACACAAGATTTAATCTTTAATTTAAAGCAGGTGGTTGAGAATGGGTTTCTAGAGTTTTCACAACTCAAGTGGGTTTTTATTCTAATCTATTCCTATATATATATATATATATATATATATATATATATATATATATATATATATGGGATGGATCTTGCGAGAAGTGATATTATAGCGAGAAGTGCAAGAAATGAATCTGAACCATTGATTGCTTTTAATCAATGGTCTACAATGAAAATGGCAAATTCGTAATTAAAAAATATATTTATGACATGTATTTAATTAAAAATGGTAGATATGTCCATTGTGATGTAGGCCTCATTAAACTAGACTTTAATGTGTTCAGCAGTTACTTTAAATGAGTAATAAATGCTCATTAGATAGTTAATATGATTTTATTTTTTTCTTTACAATTATGTATATTATGGATTTAATCTTTTTTCATATAGTTATATACAATATATTTAGGTAAGGCTACATTTCATTTGTTTTGCCTACACTATATTGTATAAGCAAAATGATTCCTACATAACATTAGTTTTAGTTATGACTACACAATATTTGAAAGTGTGCATGCACTACATTAGTTTTGTCTACACCACATTAGATATTTCTAAACTACATTAGTTATGACTACACAATATTTGAAAGTGTGTCTACACTACATTAGTTTTGCCTACACTATATTAGTTATGACTACACAGCATTTAAAAATGTTCCTACACTAAATTAGATATGTATACCCTACATTATTTATGACTACACAGCATTTGCAAGTATCCCTACACAACATTACGTAGCTGCATTACTAAGATAATCCTACACTACATTAATTGATTAAAAGAAAAAAAAAGCATTGTGTAGGCTGTTAAAAAGTAATATATAGATATATGTTGGTTGTGTAGTAATTTTTCATTTAATCGTTTTCCAACCATGTTGGTTATGTAAGGATTTGGTGGTTGTGTAGGGCGTGCAATTTAATAACCGTGCACATTATATTTGTTATGACTACACAACATTTGAAAGTGTGCTTACACTATATTTGTTATGTCTATACAATATTTGAAAGTGTAATACACTATATTAGTTTCGCCTACATTACGTTAGATATGTCTATACAACATTAGTTATGCCAACACAACATTTGAAATTGTACCTACACTACATTAGTTATGACTACACAGATACATAACATTTGAAAATATGCTTACACTACATTACGAAGCTATATCTACATTACATAACACCTACACTACATTAGTTGATTAATATCGAGGAAAAAAACTTTGCATTGAGATCAAATAGAAAAATAATAATAATAATTAACCATATTTTAGAATAAAATGATTTTAGATCGAATGCATAATAATAACAAGGTTTTCTCTTTTTTTTTTCACTTTCCTTTTTATTTTTTACAAAATGAAGTGTATGTGAATACAATATTCATAAAAAGTTAAAAATTGTATGTGCTACAGATTATTACACCTAAAAACATAAGGTATGAATTATGTAAAAAATATTAATCTAGCCGTTGCCTTCCTATTATTTTATTATTATTATTATTATTATTGCTATTCTCATATAAATTCAGCCTTTTGTTTGATCAAACACACGCACAACTGTGTTGATTTCTATGTAGTAGTAATAATAATAATAATAATAATAATAATAATAATAATAATAATTTGTAACTACTATTAGTTAGTAATTTATCATTAACCAAACCATTAATGAGTATGAGTTACAAAAGAAAACAATTTATATTTTACTAGTGTACACTTGTATTTAAATAATAAGAAATTAAAAGGAAATTATGTGATTGGTTAGAATCACTTCTCGCACATCTTGCAATAAGAAGCACTTCTGAAATGAACCTAATCCTATATATATATATATATATATATATATTCCATATTATTAATTTTTTTATTTTAAAGTGTAAGGCCCCGAACCCGGGCACCCTACTTTAGCGTCGGATTTACTCATAAACACAGTTCTTCAAATCAGAGTTTATTAAAAACTTTACGCGGAATATAAAACTTTCATAAAACATTACATATCAATTCATAATCACGTTTTAAAACATTCCTCTTGTCTTTCAAAATCAAAACATAACTTATAAAACATATCAGATCTTCAGATGCCAGGCTTTAGTCTTCTGCCATGTGTCCTCCACTCAAGCCAGCTGTCTCATCCTACTCACCTGCGTGCATACTAAAAGTCAGCTATGCTGAGTGAGTTCTAGTTAATCATACAATACCATACAATACCTTATTACATACATACGTACTTAACCTCATAACTTTCTTTCATACACACATAAGTACTCATACCTTCATTCTTACTTACATACTTTCTTTACATTCATAATCATACGTTTTAAAGAGCCTTTCGCCCTATAACCTCACAGATATTATAAGGGTCTGGTCCCTAACATCACAGATATTATGAGGGTCTGGTCCCTATCCTCACAGATATTGTAAGGGTCTGGTCCCTAACATCACAGATATTATGAGGGTCTGGTCCCTATCCTCACAGATATTGTAAGGGTCTGGTCCCTAACATCACAGATATTATAAGGGTCTGGTCCCTAACATCACAGATATTATAAGGGTCTGGTCCCTAACATCACAGATATTATGAGGGTCTGGTCCCTAACATCACAGATATTATGAGGGTCTGGTCCCTAACATCACAGATATTATAAGGGTCTGGTCCCTTGTTTTCGAATATTAGTAGGGTTCGATTCCCTCTTCGTTACCATACAACCATACATCATACCTCGAGTATTATTAGGGCTCGGTACCCTTTTCGTAACCATACAACCATACAATCGTCATTTCCTTCTTTTATTAGCTTTATTACGTTCATACACATAAACGTACATATCATACTTACCATATTTATAACATTACAACCTGACAGTATGTGCAATATCCGAAGATCGTTCACGTACCATCAAGCAATCATTCATACATATCACATATATCACATATGGCATACACTTATCACTTAGGATAAATGTATTAACAACACATCAAGTATGCACACAGCCCCGAAAACATAACAAGGAATGGAGCTAGAAACTCACCTGAATTCTGCTTCTTTTTCTGATAGCTGTAAATCCCTTCTCTAACTGAGCTCGGCTGACTGTACAAGTTACACGTATCAATACTCGTCTGATCTAATCTGGTGGCCTAGTATTAGCTTACTTTAACTTATCGCTTTATAATTTATTTTCTAACCAAACTTGGCTTTAGGCGAAGTTAACCCTCGGGCGAACTTAGCTCTAGGCGAAGTTAACCTTAGGTGAACTTGGCTTCAGGCGAAGTTAAATCTCGGGCGAACTTGGCTTCAGGCGAAGTTAAACCTCGGGCGAACTTGGCTTCAGGCGAAGTTAAACCTCGGGCGAACTTGGCTTCAGGCGAAGTTAAACCTCGGGCGAACTTGGCTTCAGGCGAAGTTAAACATCGGGCGAACTTGGCTTCAGGCGAAGTTAAACCTCGGGCGAACTTGGCTTCAGGCGAAGTTATCCTTAGGCGAACTTGGCCATAGGCGAAGTTACGCTTGAAGGCGAAGTTACGCTTGAAGGCGAAGTTCATCAGGCGAACTTAATCTTGCAGGCGAAGTTATCGCGCTGCAGATCTGTTTGCCCATAACTCCTTCGTTTCTTAGCCAAATAACTCGATTTTGGTACCCACGGAATCGTATGATCGGCGCCTACAAATCCCAACCATCAAATCGGCCTAAAATCGACGTTTTAGGGGTTCGATTTGGGCAGTTTGGGTTTCGGGTCCGGTTAACCCATCCAATCCTAACCATTTACAGTAATATAAGCTTTGTTGGATTTGTTCTTACCTTACCAACTCAGATCTACCAACAAAATCTCGGGTCTCGGCTTCGAATCTTGATCGGTTAGAATGTGTGTGTATGTGTGTTAGGAGTTTTAGGGTGTAGGGTGAGAATGAAGATATTTTGGGTTTAGGGGATATTTATATCCCTTAAATCCCATTCTCATTTAACCCATTTCAAATAATCCAAGTCCACAACCCGCATCCATTACCCAACACTAGCCCGATTCATACCAACTCCTATTCTGTTATTTATTTCCTAATAACCCGGGTAAACTTTCTCTCTAATATTAAGTAATATAATTAATATTACTTGGAAATTTCGGGATGTTACAAGTCTTCCCTCCTTAAAGAGGTTTCGTCCCCGAAACCTAACTTATTCCCTATAAAAGGAAAAACTTCTTATATTTACACGCTTCATTGAATCGCCTTCGCTTTCTGAGTTATCCCTCTTACTCCTGACTTGTAGTCATCGAGCGGTGATCATGTGTCTTAGCTATTACGGTAGCTTGTCCATGAAGCCCTCGATGTACCAAGTCTCGTATCGCCTTCCCGAGGAACCTTGTTTTATATAATAACGCTAACTCCTAAGGCGACGCTTTACCATCACACAACTATTTATTATAACCCACATGCATTCAAGTTAAATTCATAGATCGTTCATACAAAAGCACAAGAAGTCACAAGTACCTCATAACATAAAAGGAAATCATTCAAGCTTGCTAAACAAACATAGGTTCAAATGTAACATAAAACACTCTTTAACTACTAAACATAAAACAACTGTGACATGCCACTTACTTTCCTGCTACCTCCTTAGCAGTTAATAGACCATCCTTTCACGCGTTTCCTCTTCCTTCCCTCACTGCTACGGCTTCTCCACACTCCCTAGCTATGTGACCTGACTTACCACACCTGTAACACTTCTGGTCCTCGGTGCATTCACGGGAGAGGTGCCCCTTCCTCCCACATCGGTAGCACTGGTTTGGACCAGCCTTGCATTCCCCCAAGTGCATCTTTCCACACACCTTACATGCTCCATTCCCTGCCATCTTCTGTGTCCTTCTCCCTGCATGCTCCACGATATCCCCAGCTCTTTTAGTTCCTTTCCCTTTTTCCTCATCTTCCACTCCCACATCATCCGCCGCCAGATCATCATAGACCATCTCCGCCAACTCGACCGCAGACTCAAAGGTGACAGGTTTGCTTGTCCTGACTAACATGCGGACTCTCTGTGGTAATCCCCTCACGTAACACTTGATTCTCTTAGCCTCAGTGTTCACCATGTCAGGTACCAACCTAGACATGCGGTTGAATTCAGTAGTATACTCACGATGTGTCAAAGTCCCAGCTTTCAAGTTTAGGAACTTCATCTCCGCCCTTTCAACCTCGGCGTCAGCACAGAACTTCTTCATCACCATGTCCTTTAGGTCATTCCATCCCATTGCCTTGATTTCTTCACGGGTCTTCCTCTGCTCCACACTCTCCCACCAATACATAGCCTCATCTTCAAATGATTGGGTGGCATAACCGACAGCTTGATCGGGACGGCACTCGCTAATGCGGATAACCTTGTCCATAGCGGTTATCCATTGGAGAGTAGCGATTGCGTCTCCCAACCCGGTCAGCTTTGGCGGGTCGCATCCTTTGAAGGACTTATAGCTGCACCCACCTTGTCCTCCTCTCCTATCATCGACTTTCACAGACTTATCCCCACTCAAGGCCCCTCTTTCACCTTCCCCATCCTTCCTACCATCACCACCCGCCCCTTCAGCAGTTCGTTCACGGCTTCCAGCAGATCCTTCGGGATTCAGGTTCTTCACAGCAGCAACTACAGCTTGAACTATGGCTGCTTGAACTGCAGGGCTAAGTTGAACTTCTTCGTTGTTGTTCTGGTCTCCTCCAGCTGCGCTTCCTTCATCTTCGGTGTGGGAAGCTTCTTCTACCGAGGGTTGCCGGACAAGACGAGGCCTGCCACGACGCCCAGTGCGACCCCCAGTTTCAACAAATTCTCCAGCTCCAGCCATTTGTATTCTAAAGGGGAAAACACAAACATCATCACTCAAGGAACTATTTAGTACAAGGATAGCAAGGCTAGCAGGTAATAACAGTGGCCAGCTGTGACTAGCTGATCACGTTGCTTTCCGTGTCCTATACACTTCCCTTTATGAGTCTATTTGTGCTGGTTCTACTTAAGCAGTTAGTCAAATCAAACAATCAATTATTCCTATCCCTATCGTTCACATATCTTTTCTTTCTCATTAACATATATCATTTAATCATACACTTTACCTTTACTGATCTTGCTTGAGCGACACATGGCATTCTTGAACTGGCATCTTCTTTCCTTTCTTACTTAAATCCCATTTTCTGTTCGAGTCTAAGCATGTAGGATGCTTAAATCTCTCGAACTTATGCTCTGATAACAACTTGTAAGGCCCCGAACCCGGGCACCCTACTTTAGCGTCGGATTTACTCATAAACACAGTTCTTCAAATCAGAGTTTATTAAAAACTTTACGCGGAATATAAAACTTTCATAAAACATTACATATCAATTCATAATCACGTCTTAAAACATTCCTCTTGTCTTTCAAAATCAAAACATAACTTATAAAACATATCAGATCTTCAGATGCCAGGCTTTAGTCTTCTGCCATGTGTCCTCCACTCAAGCCAGCTGTCTCATCCTACTCACCTGCGTGCATACTAAAAGTCAGCTATGCTGAGTGAGTTCTAGTTAATCATACAATACCATACAATACCTTATTACATACATACGTACTTAACCTCATAACTTTCTTTCATACACACATAAGTACTCATACCTTCATTCTTACTTACATACTTTCTTTCTTACTTACATACTTTCTTTACATTCATAATCATACGTTTTAAAGAGCCTTTCGCCCTATAACCTCACAGATGTTATAAGGGTCTGGTCCCTAACATCACAGATAATATAAGGGTCTGGTCCCTAACATCACAGATATTATGAGGGTCTGGTCCCTATCCTCACAGATATTGTAAGGGTCTGGTCCCTAACATCACAGATATTATGAGGGTCTGGTCCCTATCCTCACAGATATTGTAAGGGTCTGGTCCCTAACATCACAGATATTATAAGGGTCTGGTCCCTAACATCACAGATATTATAAGGGTCTGGTCCCTAACATCACAGATATTATGAGGGTCTGGTCCCTAACATCACAGATATTATGAGGGTCTGGTCCCTAACATCACAGATATTATAAGGGTCTGGTCCCTTGTTTTCGAATATTAGTAGGGTTCGATTCCCTCTTCGTTACCATACAACCATACATCATACCTCGAGTATTATTAGGGCTCGGTACCCTTTTCGTAACCATACAACCATACAACCGTCATTTCCTTCTTTTATTAGCTTTATTACGTTCATACACATAAACGTACATATCATACTTACCATATTTATAACATTACAACCTGACAGTACGTGCAATATCCGAAGATCGTTCACGTACCATCAAGCAATCATTCATACATATCACATATATCACATATGGCATACACTTATCACTTAGGATAAATGTATTAACAACACATCAAGTATGCACACAGCCCCGAAAACATAACAAGGAATGGGGCTAGAAACTCACCTGAATTCTGCTTCTTTTTCTGATAGCTGTAAATCCCTTCTCTAACTGACCTCGGCTGACTGTACAAGTTACACGTATCAATACTCGTCTGATCTAATCTGGTGGCCTAGTATTAGCTTACTTTAACTTATCGCTTCAGAATTTATTTTCTAACCAAACTTGGCTTTAGGCGAAGTTAACCCTCGGGCGAACTTAGCTCTAGGCGAAGTTAACCTTAGGCGAACTTGGCTTCAGGCGAAGTTAAACCTTAGGCGAACTTGGCTTCAGGCGAAGTTAAACCTCGGGCGAACTTGGCTTCAGGCGAAGTTAAACCTGAGGCGAACTTGGCTTCAGGCGAAGTTAAACCTCGGGCGAACTTGGCTTCAGGCGAAGTTAAACCTTAGGCGAACTTGGCTTCAAGCGAAGTTATCCTTAGGCGAACTTGGCCATAGGCGAAGTTACGCTTGAAGGCGAAGTTACGCTTGAAGGCGAAGTTACGCTTGAAGGCGAAGTTCATCAGGCGAACTTAATCTTGCAGGCGAAGTTATCGCGCTGCAGATCTGTTTGCCCATAACTCCTTCGTTTCTTAGCCAAATAACTCGATTTTGGTACCCACGGAATCGTATGATCGGCGCCTACAAATCCCAACCATCAAATCGGCCTAAAATCGACGTTTTAGGGGTCCGATTTGGGCAGTTTGGGTTTCGGGTCCGGTTAACCCATCCAATCCTAACCATTTACAGTAATATAAGCTTTGTTGGATTTGTTCTTACCTTACCAACTCAGATCTACCAACAAAATCTCGGGTCTCGGCTTCGAATCTTGATCGGTTAGAATGTGTGTGTATGTGTGTTAGGAGTTTTAGGGTGTAGGGTGAGAATGAAGATATTTTGGGTTTAGGGGATATTTGTATCCCTTAAATCCCATTCTCATTTAACCCATCTCAAATAATCCAAGTCCACAACCCGCATCCATTACCCAACACTAGCCCGATTCATACCAACTCATATTCTGTTATTTATTTCCTAATAACCCGGGTAAACTTTCTCTCTAATATTAAGTAATATAATTAATATTACTTGGAAATTTCGGGATGTTACATAAAGATGTATATTTTGATTTTCCTCACAAATGATAAGATCCTCGACCTCAACAAAATTAATTTGAGACTTAATTAAATTTTACTAACGTGTCTAGTTACTTTTACATAAAACTCGTAAATTTACATCACTTAACCGAATTAATCTCACGAAAATTTTACACATTTGTCCCTGTAGTATATCTTCTCACTTTATCAACCGTCGTCGTTGAACCAATAACTCAGGCCGCAGTATGTCATCACGTATCACCAAGGGAATTGTGGAAGCCCTTCCAAACCTCATCACCCAACTCCAAACCGTTAATGCCACCACCACACCCGCAACTACAAACCACGTTGCTTGTTCTTACAAGAAATTCACCACCGCGAACCCACCCTAATACTTTTGAGCCGAGGGTGCTACCACTCTCCTCCAATTGTTTGAACGCATGGAGAGTGTCTTCATTTATTGTGAATGTCTAGAGGATAATAAAATCACCCACGTCTCAAGTGTCTTTGACTTAGGCGCCCTCACTTGGTGGAATTGTGAGAATAGGAGTGAAAATTTCCATGGCCTTGCCATGCAACGACCTTAAGAAACTTATGTATAAGAAGTTCTTTCCCAAGTATGAACTCAGAATGTTGGAAGAAGACTTCTGGGGACTCAAACAAGAAGGTGGGGACAATACTACCTGCAATAACCGATTATGAATTGAGCCTTCTAGTCCCTCATATGGTCATTTCTCTCGATCATGCCATCGAAAAGTATATCTCTGGCTTGTCTATGCAAATTCAAGACTCTGTTTTGAGTCATGACCCAAAGATCCTCCATGCTACTACAACTCTTGTCGGTATCCTCATTGAAAACCATGTTAAGGTTGGGACTTTAACGTGAAAAGGTTCCAAGAAACCTGATGAAAAGCCTGTACCAGAGCCCGCCAAAGAATCTAAGCCCGAACATTCCAATTATGCTTCCATAAATACATTTCAGCCTTAATATCTGTATTAAAGGTGATCGAAACTCAATTATTTTGGTTTGAACAAGCGAATGAATTCAGAGTTGATACATTGTGGCTCAAATGCATTATTCTAAGACTACTTCCATTCATAACCCAACCTAACCCAACTTTTTATTAAAAAACTAATTTCTCTCTCCTCTAATTATACAACCCAACCAAACTCAATTTTTCACTCTCATTCACAACCAAACCTAAACTGTTTTTTATTAAATTAATAAATATGATTTATAGTTAATTTTATAAAAATATTAAAACCAAATTATTTTATTTCATTATTATACCTTACATAGGTAATTAAATAAAACAAAAAATTATTAGTCTTGTTGTCTTTTTATATTTTTTAAAGAAAATAATGTTATATTTCTTTGAAGATGAGTTTTGTAAAATAAAAAAGTTACAAACCAACTAGTCCGTTCAAAAGAAATATCAAACCAATTATTAGAATTTAATATGTGAGAAATAATGGCAATTTAGTTAAAAAAAAGAATGAACAATGGATTGATAATTTAATTTCTGGCAACCGAACAAGGGTCGCCCCACCAACCAAGTCGGAGCATTATATAGAATTTTTTATTTTTTTAATTCTTTAATACCCAACCGAACAACTAAAAATATACCAATGGGAGTAGCCTAAGGCGCAACACATTCCAACTGGTTGTTACTATTAACAAAACTTACTAAAATATATAACAAAATAAATAAAAGAAATGCAAATTCATTCACCCCCACCTCACTCTATTACTTGCTATTCATTAACAACCCACTTGCAGTCTTCAAAGTTGAAACCATGACAACGGCCAAATTAAGGAAACCCAACGCCTATTAAAATCCAAGACATGTAAGAGATAAGATTTGAGACTACCAATTGTAGTACGTGTAATGCATACATAATGCAATCCTTGACGACACTTGGCATGTACGAAATAATAAAGATACTTTCTTTAAACATAATCAATCCTTGACACCAATTAAAATGTAAGACATGTACGAGATAATAAAGATACCCTCTTTATACATTTGGAAATTGTAGTACTTGTATTGTACACATAATCAAACAAAAAATAATATGAGATACAACATATGTATGCTTAACTTGATTCATACTATCGTGTTTGACCCGTGCTTGAATCATGAATTCTTGACAATCTTCGATGAGAGCTTTAGTGCCTTCATGCATGATCCTTTGCTTCACTCGTTAAGGTAAGTTGAGTTTGTTGATTACTAGATCCGAACCACGTTGACTATCATCTAGCTCATGTTGGCCAAGACCCTAGCATGACCTTCGAGTATCTGTCTACTAGAATGAACAAACAAAAGTTGACGGTTATGGCTAAGGATTCGTGTTCAACATGGGTCCCTTAAAACATATTTCGGCCCACCTCGGTGAACTCGTTTGCCTCCGAGGGTACAACAACCGAAGTAGTATGTACTGTTGGGATTAACCTAGCACCTGAACCATAGTTTAAACGTGAGCTCAAGATCACGAGAGTTGGAAACGTTTTTGTTGAAAATATGAGTTTTCTATGTTGTGATGTATGTAGTTCACCATCTCATCATCTATATATATAGATGGTAGAGTGCCCTCATCACGACACATGGCACACATGCATGAAGGTGGTGACACTTGTCACACACTCTTGCATGGACGAAACTTGTCATGCATGCACATTTCTTGGTGAAGCAAGTTGGTGACACTTGTGACATATGCATGTCACCTCGTGAAGCATGTCGGTGACACTTGTCACACACACTTTGCATGGACTGCACATGTCATGCATGCATGTCTGATGGCACAAGTCATCGACACTTGGCGCACATGCAATCCTTGACGACACTTGGCCAACACATGCATGCCTTACACATGACATAAAACAAAAACACTGAGGCGTCCCTAGCACGTGCTCGGGCGCGTTGGGTGCTCCACACCCTCGCTAATTCCATAAAATATGTCTTGTCATACACGGATATAATCTTGTGAGTTCTTCCACTTATAAGCAACTCACAAATTTTCATTTGTCTCGTTTCACCAATGTTGTATTCTCAAACACACAACTTAAAGTATCAATATCACATAAAACACATTATTATTTAATTTACTAGTAATAAATAACATCACCCACAGAGTACTGTCTCGACTTCACTCCTCTCACGCACGTAGTCCATAAAACTCCAATACGAGATCCCACATAAGACTTTTTATCTCCCTATCTAATAAAAGAGTGGATTTCTCACAAAAACTCTTTATTTGTTCACGTGGAATTTTGTAATTATTTCCTTTTATTATTTATTTATTCCATCACATATCACGGGATCCGTTTTCTACCAAATCCGATCATATAACCCAACTACTTATATCCGGATCCTTTATATAACATATGTTCACAATAAGATAATCAATTGCTTTCCTTAACCCTAGAACTCTTCTTCAACGCTCTGATTTGTGTTCACCGGATTATCATTGTGCATCTTCTTTAACATTATAGGTATGAATCATCATAATATGCAATTGACAGGTATCATTGCAAAAATCTGTAATCATCTTCAATTGTTATGCTATAAATACCCATTATTTTGATTTAGAGCTTCGTCTTCTTCAAGTTTATAATGAACCCTAATTTTGATTTATTGCTTTCAGTCTGGAATCGTCTTCACTCTTCATTGCTTTTAATCTAGAATCGTCTTCAGTTTTTATACTATGACAGTAACCCTATTTTGATTTAGTGATTTGTTGTCTTCAGCTTTAAAATTAAAATTTTATTTTATCATAATTTTAATTGTTTAAATTAAGTTAATCATTGTAGTTTTGGTGATTTATTCGTAGTTGTTTTAATTCAAGAAAGCTTGTGAGATTTTATTTGTGTTTGGCAACGGGCCCTTCGATGAATGGGTTTGGGACCATACTTTGCGTTATCTGGATCTGGTATGCATATTTTTATTCTATTTATGTTTTTACTATATTTATTAATATAAAAAATATAAAAGAATTAATAAATAATAATTGAAATATATCAGTTGTTCAGGAAACATGTGTATAGCTTGAACTTTGTGACATTTTATCATTATGTTTTTAGCAAGATATTTCACCCTTCTTACTCATTTGTGTGATTTTTTAGTTAAATCTCACTACTATTAAGTTATCAAGTTTTTATTTTTGATTTGTAGGGGTGCACTTTTGATAATTTTTAGTGATTGAATTGACCCAAATGGAAGTTTTTTTTATCATCCTCATTTGAGCTTATGTACGGTATGTATTTTTGTATTTTACTATTTCAGTACCATGTTCTTATCTTAAACTCTTAATGGTTATTGTTAATCACTTAGTTCAGATATCCTCAATATCCACATATTATGTAGCCGATAAGTAATGCTTTGTGTTTGTGCTCTTGGTAGGGATCTTAGCTTTTGATGGTTTGACTGATGATGATTCCATAGGGGAGCTCTTTATTTTTTTCACTTTGAACTTACATCCGGTATGTTTCTCACTATTCCAAAAACATAATGTTTTTTTTCTTTTCTTAATCTCTTAAAAATCAAATATTTTATTAAAAATGTTAACATTATTATTTTACTATGCTAATCATATCTATTCGTTTTCATTTTTTTAATGTCAACACATTTAACTCCCGTAGTTCACTCTTTAATGTATTTATGCTATTTATGGTTATAATTTCATAATTACTCCTAGTAAGGGATATTATGATTTCTTTCTTGTTATTATATGTCCTAATCATCAATATGTAAATTTGTGTTTAAAAAGTGTTGTAGTTATTTTACTTTAATAGAAGAATGGATTTTTTTTTCTTTTTGTGTATAGATGAATGGATGCCGGATCCCCTTACAACCAAAATTACATTTTTATATTCCCATTATTTTCGCTATATGTTTATAGTAACTAACTATATTCAAAAAAATCACCAATATCTAATTGATTATATTAATTACTTCCTATAATTAACATATTTATTTTAAGCAAAAACATTATATATATCATACGGTGTGTTTTAATATTGGTATTTTTTATTTATGAGTTAGTTTTTATATAAATGTTTTCAAAATTTTATGTTTAATATCTACTATATACGCATATGCCTTAACATTTTTTTAACTTAATTTTTTTTTTGAAGGTGGCCATGCCTTTCAATTGGGAGAATAGTTATACTCCTATTCATTTTATCACAAATGGTGAGACAAGTGTGCTATCAAAGAAATTTATAAAAGTTTATCACAATACTGACGATTTAGTTTCAATTTTAGTTGATAGACCCAAGGCAAAAGATTTTTCAGATTCCAAGCATAAAGTATTACTCAGGTTAAGGTTTAAAAGTGAAAAAAAAATCTATCAATTCGTTATAAGAAAATATTAATTTATTGGGATAATTTAATACAAGATGTTATGTTGCTTATATTTTTCATCGATGGTCCGACAATATTTTACTTGTGAAAAATCTATGTTTGTATTTTATTTATATTATGTTTGATAGGTGGTTGTAAATTTTACATTTGAATAAATCTATTTATACGTTACAGTACATTATATATTTATTCTTGCTTTTAATTTTGTAGATTACTATATATGGTTCAAACAAAACATCCCCACTTACAAATTAAAATTTTTTAAAAGTTTGTTATTTATTTCAAAATTATGAATTAATAACTATGATAGAGCCCGTAAGATACACGAGTGGTTAAAAATATATAACAAAAAAGTAAAATTTAATAATATACTTAATAATAGACATTATGGATTAATAATATGTATAAACAAAAATTTTACAATTCATAAATATCTAAAAACTTCTTTAAAAAGTGACTCGTGTGATAAGGAGAAATGTTAAGTCATTATATTTAAACATATTTAAAGGTTAACTTATAACATAATAATAGGATATTTAACGAAATTGTATATATATTCATTCATCTACAATATTTCTGTAACTTATTATTGAGATTTCCAAATGCTACATAATTGATTGGCTTGATAAAATAGGAAACTGCTCAGATGCCATTTACGTGACATTCTATGTGAAGGCCCTACAATGATATTATGTGAAAAAATTACATTGCTTTCATAATATAATTAGATAGATAGTTGTTTTATTTATTTTTATTATTTTTTAACAAACCTAGTAAATAAATAATAGGATGAGATACGTAACTTAAAGCTAAAGATAGTAAGATATCGTTATATGCGGTGTCACGTCCATTTTCACCACAATAATAATAATAATAATAATAATAATAATAATAATAATAATAATAGTCACTTGCCTCCAAACTCCCCAATCCCATGTCGGTTGCCATTTACCCGCCACCAATCACACAGCACCCGTTGCCGGTTACCCAATAAAACCCACAGATCTCACCCAATCCAATCTGTGGGTTTCTTCTTAAATCAAATATAAACCATCCAATCTCTTCACTATGAAGTTTGAAGGATCAAATTCAACTACTTTTGATGTAAATTCGATTGGTTGTGTGCTGTTTTCAGAAAGATGTTTGAGATACATTCTCTCGCATACTTCACCTCGTGACGCGTGCAGGGCGTCCTTGATTTCCAGAGCCGTTAAGTGTGTGGCGAATTCTGACGCCCTGTGGGAGTGGTTCTTGCCGGCCGATTGCCAGGATATTATTTCACGGGCGGTCTCTCCCCTCAACTTTTCGTCTAAGAAGGACTTGTATTTTCGTCTGTGTCAGTCGCCCCTGCTTATTGACGGTGGGACTATGGTAAGCTGTTGTTTTTTTAATTATGCGCACCAGCTGTTAGATGAAATGTCTCTTTGGTTTGGTTTGTGATATTGTGTGTGTGGCTGTTCTGTTTGCGGGTTAGATATAGTTAAGCAGGGGCGGACCTAGCCCTTCAGTAGGGGTAGCCTCTCAACTTTTCGTTGACAGTGTAAAAAATTATCTTTTTGGGCAGCTTTTCGTATTTCGTTACCCCTGAAAATAATATGACGTTACCCCTATTTGTTTAAAGCTCAACCAATTTAAAAGTTCAATCAAAGAAAAACCCAACCAAAGTTTAAATCCCAAACCAATTAAAACACATTAACCATTTTCAAAAATAATACTCGTTTGGAAATTGGAAACTAGCCAGACATCAAACAGCGTTGCACCAGACACCACCACTCGACACCATTTTGAGGTTGAAGTTTTTAATATGGTTTTGAATAAGCAAACACAAGAACATGAAAATAGATTCAGTGGCGTCTCAACTACTTTGTTAGAAAATATGTATGGTTTAAATTCTTGCCATTCATTTTCTAAGTTTGATATATCTAAGATAGTGTTATGAGATGTGTCCGAATGATTTTAGTAAGGAAGAAAGATGGTGTATTTGGGTGATGATCTTACGACCTTTATCACACTTTAAAGGAAAATGATAAATTTACAAAAATGGGTGATAAGTATTTGAACAATGCTTTAATTTGTGAGGTCGAAAGAGAAACATTTGATAAAATAAAAGAAGAGGATGTAATGTCTCGATTTCAAGTTTTCAAAAACCGAATAGGAGAAATTTGCACCATATGTGCTTAAATTTATTTATTATCGTATTTCTATACATAAAGGGCGGTTATGAGGCAGGGCTGGGTGGTCGACCGATCCCGGCCTGACACCCCAATAGGCGTAAATTTTTATTTTTTAATGTTTAAACCCAATTACTCAACTAATTTAAGGGCCAATTTTTTTCGCCTTCGGCCTAAAAAATTTTCACGATTCTTGGAGATGCCCTGGTTTACATTGTGTGAAATACGGTAAAAAAATCTTTTGAACGTTACCCCTGAAATTGATGTCTAGATACGCTACTGTAGTTAAGACAGCTGAGCCATGGTAGGGTATCAAATTGATGGTTTATAATCAAAGGTTTGTAAGGGGGAAATCGGTAAAAATAGGATTTTGACACCTGGGTTTATGCCAAAATAGGGATCGGGTTATAGCGTTTTATTAGTAATAGACGCTTTCGAAGCCAATTAGGCAACACCCATACTTCTTGTCAGCTTTTTTAAATCTTGCACATCAAGTGTTCGATGAAATGTCTCTATGTTTATGTTGTGTGATATTATGTGTACAATTGCTATGTTGTCGGTTAGACAGTTAAACCATGGTAGGATATCAACTTGATGATTTATAATCAAGGGTTTGCAAAGGGGGAATCGGTAAAAGTAGGATTTTGACACCCGGGTTTATGCCAAAGTAGGGATTCGGTTTTAGGGTTTTAAGAAGTAGGTGTATCCAGAACCGAACAATTAGGCAAAGCCAAATAAGTACATCCAGCTAAAGAGGTTGGTTTTCAGTCGGCACAAAAAGTTTTGAAAAGTGCTACAGGGTCCATGAAAACGACTAATCAAGTCAGTACACGACTACACGTGTAACAAGTCAGTTGAATTTTAGTCACGTCTATAGTTTTGATTGGTTGTTTTCATGGACTCGTTGTAGTTTTCAAGTTTTGTAGTGTTAACCTTCTTAGCTGGTGGAGCTTATTTGGCGTTTTTTGATTGGTTGGTTTAGAACATGTGGGCAAAAAGTCAATGTCTAATTTTGCTAAAAAGTGGGTCCAGATGTTTATTTTCGTGATTTTCTCTTTATAAAGGGTTGTGGTTCATTTTAATAGCTGGTCTGTGAAGCGATAATAGTTGCATCCCTAAGTGAGAACAAACTGGCAAAATCACGCCTAAGAAATGTGTGCGTTTCAACTAAAGGTGTACTTAACGTGGGCTCGTTCACTTAAGTTCAAATCAACTAACTGGACAGCTGCTTAATGATTCTTAACAGATTTATAAACAAGTTACCTAGATTATCATAAGATGCATGAATCCTGTCCACTATACATCAAGGGGTCACCATTCTAGTACCATTTGTAGCAATCAAGGTCTAAAGAAACAGACTACCTCAGTAGCTTCTTTAGTAACTAAAACTATGGTTGAAGTATAGTAGATTAGCAGCCCGTCACCTCGAACGTTGTGGGATGGGATCAGTGGCGGATCTAGAAACTAATTTCAGGGGTAGCGTAAAAAAAAATTTTTAAACGTACATTAAGAAAAAAAACAAAATTTTACCGGTTTTGCGTTTATGGGGCCTGATTACCTTTCGCGCGTAGCGGAGCCTAGTAACGCGTTTTGCTCGTGCAGGTGTCTAGTTACCCGTTTGGCGCATCCCGAGCTCGGCTTCTTGCTACAAGCGTGCCGGCGCCCAGTTAACCTATTTGCAATGGCGGATCAAAACAAGTTGGTTTATAATGGGCGCGTCAAAATAACCTAAACTTGTTTGCATAATGATATTGAAAATTATTCAAACTTATTAACATACTAATACAATGACTTTATTGATATCTTTTGATCATATCAAACACATATTGTTAATGAGTAGTTTTAAAGTTCACTCAACAAAAATATTGATAAACACAATATTTAATTAAATAAGAAAATAAAAGAGTCGAACAAGTTTGAACTTGAAGTTGGAATATTTAAACTTGGTGATAAACCGATATCGTTTTCTTTTCTTTAACGTTTAAAAAGGTTGCTAATAAGAGGTTGTTTACTCATCTTCAAAGTTCCCTAAACAAAATTTGAACTGAAAACCTAATATCAATTACAATTTACACATAAAATAAAGGCTAAATCCCTAATTAATTTCAATTTAAATATAACCCTAAATACCTAATCAATTCCAATTTAAACATAAATCCTAAATCCCAAATTAACTCCAATTTAAACATAACCCTAAGTCCCTAAATACAAGAAATCTTACCGGAAGAGAGGCCGGAGGTGGAGTGTCCGAGTGAGGTCAGGTGGTGGCTGGTGGAGGTGGTGGTGGCGGCGGCCGTGGTGAATTGGTGGTGTGTGGTGAACAGAGTCTAGAGAGACCTGTCGGTTGTGTGCATGTGTTCATAATATCAGATCTTTTTTTATTGTTAAACTTAAAAAGATTATTTGGGTTATTGGGTTTTTTGGTTTGCGCTTTATAATTTAAGTGAGCTTTTGTTGGGTTTAAGTATTAAATTGGTTGGGCTTAAAATACATAGGGGTAACGAAACACGAAAACCGACCAATTTTTTTTTTACACTACCGGCGAAACGTTGAGGGGTATCGGAGGCTACCCCTCCCCATTAGCTAGGTCCGCCCCTGGATGGGATGTAACACGTACGAACTGAAATGAGCTGTCAAACCTCCTGCACCATTCGGCCCTTGATTCGTTATGTGGGTGATGTTTGATTTTAGCTAAATTGAAAATATGTAACTTAATTGATTAGTTAAGTGTGCTTTGTTTTGTAATGTTTCATATGCATTGTACGACCAGACCAATCAGCCCTTGCTCTGTGTTGATTCCTTATGTTTAATGTTTGGTTCTAGCTGAATCAAAGAATGTGCATAACTTGATTTGTTTATTAAGTGATTGCAAGAACATGATGTGTTCAAATTGTGAGCTGGGTCATCAGTTTCCATTACAGAACTCAAAGATTTCCCCCTCTTTTAAGCTTTATATTTATATTTATACATGGTACTTTTCTTTGGTGGTAGTTTTTTTATTTATTTAAAGACTCAAGAAACCGAGTCTAAGGTGTGAAACTTTTTTAAGTTGCTCGTTTATGATTAAGCAAGTATAGGACTCTAAAGGTCTCTCCATGTTATGTTAAGGAATAGGAAAGTAGTAACTGCCTAGACAAGCCTAACTACGCCCAAACAAACTCCATAAGTTTGTTTTCATGATTCTCCCTTTATAAAGGGCTGTGATTCATTTTCATAACTGATCTGTTGAAGTGATAGATAGTTGCCTCCCTAAGTACGAACAAATTGTCAGAATCATGTGTACTTGACAAGGGTTTGTTCACTTAAGTTCTAATCAACTGACTGGACAGGTTGTTATCTAGATTATTATAAAATGCACCACTCTTGTCTACTATACATCAAGGGGTCAATTTCTAACACCATTTGTAGCATTCAAGGCCTAAAGCAACAGACTTAACTCAATAACTTCTTTAGCAACTAAAATTATGGTTGAAGTTAATAGTAGCCCATCATCTCAATCAATGTGGAATGGGATCTAACACGTATGGAACAAACTGAGCTATCAACCCCCCCCCCCCCCCCCTGCATCAATCGGCCTTGATATTTGCGTTGATTTCTTGTGTGAGTGATGTTTGCTTGTAACTGAATCAAAGTACGTGCATAACCTGATTCGTTAGTTAAGTGTGATCTGTTTCATAGTGACTCATGCATTCCGTAACAGAACTCAAAGCTTTATAAGCTTTGTGTTTTTATTGGCTCATGATATATTTCTTTAGTGGTAGTGTTTTTATTTAAAGATTCAAGAAACCACATGCACGGGATGTGAAACTATTTTTACTTGTCGTCTATTATTAAGAAAGTACAGGACTCTAGAGGTCCCTCGGGGTTATATACTAAGGAATAAGGTAGTACCCAACTGCCAAGACAAGGCTAACTAGGAGTCTAGACTGTTAATATGCCCAAACAGTTGGACACAAGTGTATGTGTATGAAGCAAGTACACTTGAAAATAACATAATAAATCAATCATTTCTTTTCTCATTGCTAATGATCAGTAGTTTGTTTTGGAGCAGATCACCAACACATAGGTTTAATTTTTTTTTTTTTGGTTAAAACCTCTTGTCATATTATGGACTTATAAATGGATCAGTTATAGTTAGTAACCTATCATTGTACAAATAATAGAGTCTATAGCTCCAAAAACAGGCACAAAGACCCAAATTTGAGCTTTGATAATTTCATTGTGCAGAAATGGGGTAGGAATGAAGAATCCTTCCAAAAGATGGGTCACCAACATAGATATGAGTAAGCAATATGTCCAAAATGCTTACGTCCAAGTCTCTAACCTTGAATACCAATAATGATGATAATCATAAATTTAACTAAGAGTACTGTCACAACCCGACCAAAGGCGGCGGAACATGCCGAGGTGTAACGATTGTCCATAAGCACATGACACTAATTAAAGTGACAGTATTTAACAAACTCATTTTATTTCACAACATCGAAAATGTCACATAACAATTATCCATAAAATAACCATAAAAAAGATATCACAAAATATGGCAAATTTGATATTGTTCATTTTTACTAATATCCTAAGGTCTTTGATGTCGTTTTCTTCACAATCATAAATCAACCAAGATGCAAACCTGCAACATTTCATAAAATAAAGTTTGTCAACACAAAGGTCGGTGAGCAATTCATAAGTTTAATCATATTAGTATATAATAAAGATAGCCACAAAACTTGCATACGAAACGATAAATAAAAGTGGTAATTTGGATAAATAGATATCGCTAAACACATTAGAGACACCTAGCTATAAGGGGTTGCCAAATAGTCTAGGATTTTATAGTTATCGTTAATTGCATTGCGTTAATGACACATTGCTATAAGGGGATGCCAAATAGTCTAGGATTTTATAGTTCCACAAACCAAAAGCGATAAACACATAGGCATATAAGCATAGAACACACCAAATCGAGCAATTATATAGGTAAAGTATACAACTACGTTTGTGGTTTAAGATTCAAATATAAAGCATTTTGTTGAATAAGTATGAAATGTCACCCCCAAAATAAAAGATGGAAAATGGGGTATGAAGTACTCACATTCAAGTAGTAAACTTGAAAGATGATAATTTGGAGATTTGTCGGAACGACGAGTTTAACGCACAATGCCTAAAAAGAAAAGAAGTCTTGAATTTAAAAAGGTTGTCTTGAAGGTCTTTAAACAAAATAAATGTTGAGAAATGTAAATAATTAAAGTTCAAGGTTTAAAATGTGACTATTTAAGAATTTATAATAATAACCCTTTAAAAATGTAAGTTTGCTCGAAACCGAGTTAAAGTATCTAACCTTAATATTTACTCAACCTATGATAAGTAATAAGGTGGGTAAAATGCAAGAATGCAAATCCCTTTAGAATAAAGATACTAAAACGGGTTTTTCTATCGAGTGTTCGGGTTGTCGGTTCGGGTCTTGATAATTGGTCAAACCCAGAGTCAACTTTCCAAAATATCGAATGTTATGAGATAACTCAATAAAATTTAATAAGACTTAACCAAGTATGTAGTTCCATTGTTTTAGAACTAACAACGCACGTTAAGCGAGTGTTCGGTCTTGTCGGTCCAAACTTTGTTATGAGATCAAGTTGGATCCAACATTTCCAAGCACTTAAGAAAATATTTAAAAATCAATTTGTAACTATTTTTAAAGAAATATACAAGTCTTGACGGCTAAAAAAAACACACTTGTGTGTCTTAAGCGAGCAAGAATCGGTTTGGTTCGGTTTCCATCTTACAACAAGTTCATAGATGGTTTCCACATGTCCAAACACTAAATAACTTGTATAATAATGTACAAATAAAAAAATACCAAAAGTTAACAATAAAGTCTTTAAACAAAAGTTCGGTTTTCGATTCGGATCGTGTTTCGGGTTAAGACCGAGGTAAGATTCTACAAACCCATAACCATAGAATTTGTAAAAATGATTTTAGAAACTTAGATCTAACACTAAGTATGTTTAAACAAACAAAACTAGTAACAAAGTTCGGTTTACGGTTTAGAGCTATTTACGGTTAAACCGATGCATAGACTCTTAAAACCCATAACCATGGAACTTGTAAACATGACCAACAAACTAAAATAAGCAAGATTAATATGTATGAACAAGTTATATAGATGTATACATATCAAGGACACGAAATCCTCCATGAAGCCTTGCCTTATGGGGTCCGAAACCTCACCGACCGGAATCGGAGAAGTAACTACCAAAGGTAAACAAGGGGTGTATATTATATATATGTTGCACAACCATAAACAAGTATTAATAAGGCTACATAAACTAATTAAGATGAAAGACCAAAATCCTTCAAGAACACTTAAGAAGATAACCTTGAATCTTTGATGTTTGAGAGTGTTTTTTTTTTGGAGTTGTAGCAAGGGAAAAATGAAGAGGAAAGGTGGTGTATATATAGGGTAATGTTGGTGGTCAAATATGGGTGTGAGACACAAGAGTTTTCATGCAAAATGGATCAAGACAAACACAAAACAACAAAAAAATAAATAAATAAATAAATAAAAATAAAAATAGGATGTTTTCAAGACCCAACAAGTGTGAAACAATATTGTAACATAAATCCATCATTTTGATTATAACATAAGCTTCGGTTTACAAATCGGGTCGGTTTACATAATAAACAAATACAAAAACGAATACAAACAAGACCCGAAATTGACGAATGTCACAGTATCCCCTAGTTTAGGAAATTTCGTCCCGAAATTAAGACGAAGACGATGCTGCGAACAAATGTGGATACTTCTCTTTCATTTTGTCTTCTCGCTCCCAAGTGAATTTCGCGCCGCGTCGTGATTCCCATCGAACTTTGACTAACCGAATACGGCTACGCTTGGTTCTCTTCTCGTTGCGATCCATGATCTCAACGGGTCGTTCAACCAAGACCATCGACTCATCGACATGTACTTCGTCGAGAGGTATATGGAGATTACCCTCGGCTAAGCACTTTTTAAGATTTGAAACATGAAATGTCGGATGAACACCGGTAAGTTCTTCCGGTAGTTCGAGTCGATAAGCTACTTTTCCAACACGCTCAAGGATTTTAAAAGGACCAACGAAACGAGGAGCTAGTTTACCTTTCTTTCCGAAACGGGCTACCCCCTTCCAAGGAGATACTTTTAGAATGACAAGATTGCCAACATTAAATTCGATCGGTTTTCGCCGTTTGTCGGCGTAACTCTTTTGACGACTTCTAGCGGCTAGGAGGTTATTACGGATTCGATCAATAACGTCGGTGGCTTCTTGAACCATTTCGGGTCCCGTGATTTGAGCTTCACCGACTTCGTTCCAACTTATCGGAGAACGACATTTACGACCGTAAAGAGCTTCGAAAGGAGCCATCTCAATGCTCGAATGGTAGCTATTGTTATAAGAAAACTCAATGAACAGAATGTGAGAATCCCAATTCCCACCGAAATCAAGAACACATGCTCGTAGCATATCCTCGAGAGTTTGTATTGTACGTTCGGATTGACCGTCCGTTTGAGGATGATAAGCGGTGCTAAGATCGAGACGTGTTCCCAAAACTTCTTGAAGTGAACGCCAAAAATGAGAGGTATAACGAGCATCACGGTCAGAGATAATAGTCAATGGTAAACCGTGTCGGCACACGATTTCTCGAACATAGATTTGAGCAAGCTGCTCGACAGAATACTTCTCGCGGATCGGAATGAAATGAGCAGATTTGGTCAAACGATCGATGATCACCCAAATGCTATCGTTGCCCTTTTGGGTGTTGGGCAATTTAGTGATAAAGTCCATAGCAATGTCTTCCCATTTCTAAACGGGAATCGGTGGTTGCTCGAGTAAACCAAAAGGTCTTTGATGTTCGGCTTTAACTTTGAGCAAGTAAGATATTTAGATACGAATAACGCTACGTCCTTTTTCATACCCGGCCACCAAAAGGTAGCACGAAGATCGAAATACATCTTATCCGCACCGGGATGAACGGAATACCGCGAATTGTGAGCTTCGTCGAGTATACAAGTACGAAGGTCATCGCGATTTGGAACCCACAAACGATTGAGAAAGTACAAAAGACCATCGGGTTTGGTTTCTAGTTGAAGTTCGGCTCCACATGACATTTCGTCATACATGTTACCTTCTTTAACGGAGGTACGTTGAGCTTGGAAGATTCGAATTTGAAGATCGGTTTGAACGACAACGCTTAGAAGCAGAACGGATTTAACATTAACCTTTCGACTTAGGGCGTCGGCGACAACATTTGCTTTACCGGGATGGTAACGAATTTCACAATCGTAATCACTAAGTAATTCGGCCAATCTTCGTTGTCTCATATTGAGATCTTTTTGGTCAAAAATGTGTTGAAGGCTTTTATGATCGGTAAAAATCACACATTTCGTACCATAAAGGTAATGTCTCCAGATTTTGAGAGCGAAAACAACGGCACCAAGTTCGAGATCATGAGTCGTGTAGTTCTTCTCGTTGACCTTAAGTTGCCTTGATGCGTAAGCGATGACTTGACCTAGTTGCTGAGGACACAACCAAGACCTTGATGAGAGGCATCACAAAATATCACGAAATCGTCGTTTCCATCGGGAAGGGTTAAAATGGGAGCATTGCAAAGCATGTCCTTGAGACTACAAAAGGCTTTTTCTTGCTTCGAACCCCAATCAAATGGTTTTCCTTTATGAGTGAGGGAGGTAAGAGGCAAAGAGATCTTGGAAAAGTTTTGAATGAAACATCGATAATATCCGGCTAAACCGAGGAAGGATCGAATTTTCGTGGGAGTCGTTGGAGTTTTCCAATCCTTAACGGCCTCAATTTTAGCGGGATCAACATGAATACCTTTGTTGTTTACGATATGTCCCAAAAATTGAACTTGCTCCAGCCAAAATTCGCATTTGGAGAACTTGGCATAAAGTCGTTCGTTTCTAAGAAGTTCGAGAATGGAACGCAAATGATGCTCATGTTCGGCTTTGGATTTGGAAAAGATGAGAATGTCATCAATAAAAACAATAACGAATTTATCGAGGAATGGTTTGCAAACGCGGTTCATGAGTCCATAAACACCGCAGGTGCATTTGTTAACCCGAAGAGCATAACTAAAAATCCGAATTGTCCATATCGAGTACGGAAAGCGGTTTTTGGAATGTCTTCTTCGCGAACACGCAATTGATGATAACCTGATCGAAGATCGATTTTGGAGAAGCAAGTTGCGCCTTGAAGTTGGTCGAATAGGTCGTCGATTCGTGGCAAGGGATAACGATTTTTAATGGTGAGTTTGTTAAGTTCCCTATAATCGATGCACATACGAAACGAACCATCCTTCTTTTTCACGAAGAGAACAGGAGCGCCCCAAGGAGAAGAGCTAGGACGAATGAAACCTTTATTGGAAAGTTCTTCGAGTTGGTTAGATAATTCTTGCATTTCTGACGGGGCTAAACGGTAAGGAGCCTTGGCCACAGGCATCGCGCCGGGCACAAGATCGATTCGAAATTCAATCGGACGAATGGGTGGAAGACCGGTGACATCGTCGAGAAAGACATCGAGGAAATCACGAACAATAGAAATATCTTGGATTTTCCTTTCCTTTTTGTCTTTTGTCGCCAAGAGAGCCAGGAGCGGAGCATACTTTTGGCGTAAGTATTTTTGCGATTGAGAGCACGACGTGAGATTAAGCCTTCTCGAAGTAGCTTTTCCGAAGACCTTAAGGATTTTACCGTTAACAAGCGGAATGCGAATGAATTTATCGAAGCAAACAACTTCGGCACGGTGCAAAGATAACCAATCCATGCCTACTATGACATCGAAACTTCCCATTTGCATCGGGATGAGATCGATGGAGAATTTATGGTTAGCAAGAACGAGAGTACAATCGCAGACGACAGAATTTATGGTGATGGAGTTCCCATTGGCGACTTCAACAGAAAACGACCGGGAAAGCTTGGTTCGAGACACGGCAATTTTTGACTCAAATTTCAAAGAAATGAAACTTCTATCGGCACCCGTATCAAATAAAATGGAAGCCAAATGTTGGTTCACTAAAAACATACCGTTCACAACATCGTTTGCCGCTTGAGCTTGATTAACATTCATCATGAAAGCTCGTCCTTGATTGCCTTGGTTGACTTGAGGTGCTTGCGGTGGTGGAGGAGGTGGTGCTTGTATGGCTTGGATGAGTGGTGCATTGTGTTGGGAAAATTGAGGTTGGTAGGTTTGAACTTGGTAAGCTTGAGTTTGGTAGTAAGGTGCGGTCATGGTTTGGTTAGTAAGGATGAGGCGAGGACAATTGTTGCGGAAATGGTTAGGGTCACCGCAATTGTAGCAAGCTCGAGGTTGTTGAGGTTGGTTTGGTGGGTAAGGTGCATATCGGTGTTGAGTATTTTGGGGAAAAGTTCTTGGTTGGTTTGGTTGGTTAGGTTGGGTTCGTTGTGCGGATCGGCATGTGGTGTTGAGATGACCAAGTCGGTTACAAATGGTACAATGGCGACAAGGCATTTTTGGTGGGTGATGGAGTTGGCAAATGTTGCATAGTGGGGCGGTACCGGTATAGGGTTTTCGGGTTTGGGGTGGAATTTGGGTTTGTTGTTGAGGTTGGGGTTGGGTAACGGCATAGTTTCGGTAGTTGGTTTTGGGTTTCTTCTTCTTGTTGCTATTGTTGTGACGGGAAGAGTTGGAGTAGTTAATTGCTTGTGGTGCGGGTTCAACCTTGGCTTGTGGTGCGGGCTCGGGTTTGGCTTTTTCGTTTGGTTTCTTGAGGGTTACGGTACCCGCTTTCACATGATTCTCCGATAGCGCACCGGCTAGAGTAATGGCATCCTCAAGATTCACGGGTTTGCTACTTATGACTGAGTCCCGGATTTGCATAGGTAAACCCCCAATGTATTTGTCAAGCTCACGCTCAGCCGGTGTAACCAAATGAGGGACGAGAATGCTTAACTCGTGGAAACGGAGTGAGTAAGCGGCGTTATCACCACTATCTTGCTTGAGGTTCCAAAATTCCTCCTCAAGCTTTTGAAGTTCGTGTTTGGGACAAAACTTCTTCATCATGAGAGCCTTGAGGTCGGACCATGGAAAAGCCATAGCCGTTTCCGACCCTTGGAGATGCATGACACTACCCCACCATGTTAGAGCGGATTTTCTAAACATGCTTGAAGCGAAATTTGTCTTTTTCGCTTTGGGGCATTCGCTATATCTAAACACATTCTCCATAGACTCGAACCATTGCAACAAGGTAGTCGCACAGTTCGTACCCCAGAATTCGGTTGGGTTGGCACTAGTAAATTGCTTATATGGGTAGGATACGGGTTTGGGTTCAACGGGTGCAACAACGGGTGGAGGAGGTTGGGTAGCTTGGATTTGAGTTACAAGTTCGGGAATAACAACGGCCATTTGCTTGATGATAAAAGCAGTCATACGTCGGTTGGTGCTCTTGCGCGGTCTTAGTGGAGGCATGCTAAAAGATTATAAAGAAATGGAATAAGTTTTAGGTAAAAAGAAATGGATATGAGAGTGTATAAAATAAGAATAAGGTGAAGTTAAATTTTCTTTTTGATTGTGAATCCTAGAGTTAGTGAGGAGTAGATGTTAGTGTTAGATAAAATAAAAATCTTTGTATATAAACAACAAACTGGAAACAATCGTAAATGATTTTGAGATTTTGAGGGGTTAAAGCTTAAAAATTTGAGATTTTGAGGTTTATAGAGTCGGAAAATCGTAAATGAACCACCATGATTTGATATTCCAACTCAAAAAAAATTTTTATAAAACACAACGTTGGAGTCTAAACATGTGCACGAATCACCGCAATTTTTTTTCATGTTTTCGACTCAAATAACGATAATAACACCATAAATCGGGATACAACGTCATGTCAAAGCACTAGTCCACGAATCACCGTAGTTCTATTGTTTTGACACCGAAAAATTAGGATGGCGACCGGAACGCTCGCATTCGACTACTTAAAGTATTGACATGTATAACATGGTTTGTGGCCTAGAAAATGAGCACTATAATCCCACCATTCCAGGTAAGTAAATCACCTTCGATTCTTGGAATCTTTTTGTCAAATGGTCATTTTATAATGTCTCGCTTCCTATGAGGGCCACGAACCCGATATAAATGCAACCTTTAAGGGATTATAAACAACGGGATCCAAATTAATCTTGTAATCCATAAAACACAATGAAAATCTACTTTTTGCGTTTTAAGGTAAGGATACCTTGGAAATACTATGAAAGTGTGTGTATGTGAACATTTGGGATATTGGTGAATTTTAAACAAGTTTATAAATAATATGTGATATGAACAATCAAAATAGAGTAAACACGTATGGGCACACGTATAGGACCCTAAGCATAACAATACTAGGTCGTTACGTCTAACCACCTATCCTATTGTCATGGCTCTAATACCAATCTGTCACACCCCGACCAAAGGCGGCGGAACATGCCGAGGTGTAACGATTGTCCATAAGCACATGACACTAATTAAAGTGACAGTATTTAACAAACTCATTTTATTTCACAACATCGAAAATGTCACATAACAATTATCCATAAAATAACCATAAACAAGATATCACAAAATATGGCAAATTTGATATTGTTCATTTTTATTTATATCCTAAGGTCTTTGATGTCGTTTTTTTCACAATCATAAATCAACCAAGATGCAAACCTGCAACATTTCATAAAATAAAGTTTGTCAACACAAAGGTCGGTGAGCAATTCATAAGTTTAATCATATTAGTATATAATAAAGATAGCCACAAAACTTGCATACGAAACGATAAATAAAAGTGGTAATTTGGATAAATAGATATCGCTAAACACATTAGCGATACCTAGCTATAAGGGGATGCCAAATAGTCTAGGATTTTATAGTTATCGTTAATTGCATTACGTTAATGACACCTTGCTATAAGGGGATGCCAAATAGTCTAGGATTTTATAGTTCCACCAACCAAAAGCGATAAACACATAGGCATATAAGCATAGAACACACCAAATCGAGCAATTATTTAGGTAAAGTATACAACTACGTTTGTGGTTTAAGATTCAAATATAAAGCATTTTGTTGAATAAGTATGAAATGTCACCCCCAAAATAAAAGATGGAAAATGGGGTATGAAGTACTCACCTTCAAGTAGTAAACTTGAAAGATGATAATTTGGAGATTTGTCGGAACGACGAGTTTAACGCACAATGCCTAAAAAGAAAAGAAGTCTTGAATTTAAAAAGGTTGTCTTGAAGGTCTTTAAACAAAATATATGTTGAGAAATGTAAATAATTAAAGTTCAAGGTTTAAAATGTGACTATTTAAGAATTTATAATAACCCTTTAAAAATGTAAGTTTGCTCGAAACCGGGTTAAAGTATCTAACCTTAATATTTACTCAACCTATGTTAAGTAATAAGGTGGGTAAAATGCAAGAATGCAAATCCCTTTGGAATAAAGATACTAAAACGGGTTTTTTTTATCGAGTGTTCGGGTTGTCGGTTCGGGTCTTGATAATTGGTCAAACCCAGAGTCAACTTTCCAAAATATCGAATGTTATGAGATAACTCAATAAAATTTAATAAGACTTAACCAAGTATGTAGTTCCATTGTTTTAGAACTAACAACGCACGTTAAGCGAGTGTTCGGTCTTGTCGGTCCAAACTTTGTTATGAGATCAAGTTGGATCCAACATTTCCAAGCACTTAAGAAAATATTTAAAAATCAATTTGTAACTATTTTTAAAGAAATATACAAGTCTTGACGGCTAAAAAAAACACACTTGTGTGTCTTAAGCGAGCAAGAATCGGTTTGGTTCGGTTTCCATCTTACAACAAGTTCATAGATGGTTTCCACATGTCCAAACACTAAATAACTTGTATAATAATGTACAAATAAAAAAATACCAAAAGTTAACAATAAAGTCTTTAAACAAAAGTTCGGTTTTCGATTCGGATCGTGTTTCGGGTTAAGACCGAGGTAAGATTCTACAAACCCATAACCATAGAATTTGTAAAAATGATTTTAGAAACTTAGATCTAACACTAAGTATGTTTAAACAAACAAAACTAGTAACAAAGTTCGGTTTACGGTTTAGAGCTATTTACGGTTAAACCGAAGCATAGACTCTTAAAAACCCATAACCATGGAACTTGTAAATATTACCAACAAACTAAAATATGCAAGATTAATATGTATGAACAAGTTATACAGATGTATACATATCAAGGACACGAAATCCTCCATGAAGCCTTGCCTTATGGGGTCCGAAACCTCACCGACCGGAATCGGAGAAGTAACTACCAAAGGTAAACAAGGGGTGTATATTATATATATGTTGCACAACCATAAACAAGTATTAATAAGGCTACATAAACTAATTAAGATGAAAGACCAAAATCCTTCAAGAACACGTAAAAAGATAACCTTGAATCTTTGATGTTTGAGAGAGTTTTTTTTTTGGAGTTGTAGCAAGGGAAAAATGAAGAGGAAAGGTGGTGTATATATAGGGTAATGTTGGTGGTCAAATATGGGTGTGAGACACAAGAGTTTTCATGCAAAATGGATCAAGACAAACACAAAACAACAAAAAAATAAATAAATAAATAAATAAAAATAAAAATAGGATGTTTTCAAGACCCAACAAGTGTGAAACAATATTGTAACATAAATCCATCATTTTGATTATAACATAAGCTTCGGTTTACAAATCGGGTCGGTTTACATAATAAACAAATACAAAAACGAATACAAACAAGACCCGAAATTGACGAATGTCACAAGTGCCAACTCTGCCTAGCATATAGTTTATTTTTGTCGGTTAGATATTTCATGTACATGGATAGATGGAATCTTGTAATCATGGTGAATTCATGTAAATTGTTATCAAAATTTTGTTTAATGAAGCCTGGAAAATAGTGGAATTTCTGTAATGTAACTCCGTTTCTAAATCAGTTTTAATTCTTTTGGGTACAGAGTTTCTCCCTTTATAAACAGAATGGGAAAAAATGCTTTATGCTCAGAGCAAAGGCGCTTTCGATATCTTGGTCCAATTCAGTTTTCTGGAGATGGAGATCGTCACCCGAATCAAGGTCAATATTATATCTTATTAATTCTCAAATAAGTGATATGAAAATAATTAAAATATATAGGGGAAAGTTAACGTACAAATGAAATTAATGTGCTAATTGTGAGAACCAAGTAGGGTAATTATAATTTATAAATACATCATCATCATCGTACGCGGTATATCCCACCAATAGCAAAGCTATGATAGGGTCTGAGGAGGGTAAGATGTAGACAGCCTTACCTCAACCCCGCAGGAATAGAGAGGCTGCTTCCGGTGAGACCCCTGGCTCGATAGTAGTTTTGCATCAAGTCTTGGACTAAGGCACATAGCACACAACCATCGGGACACCGGCCGATTGGTGCATGTACCCTCGTCTTTCGACTATCAACACCACCACATGATGCCTGAATAACCTTCCGCCACTTTTAACATTATTTTCACGAAATTAGTAAAATAACGTCAAAATTAGTGCAATTTCACTTTTGCCCATCCGAGGATTCACACATATATACCTTATATATGCGCGGACCGCAAGCAGGGCGCTAATTATAAATACAAGTAGAGTAATTATGTAATTACATAATTACTCTACTTGTATTTATAATTACTCTACTTGATTCTCATAATTAGCACGTTAATTTCATTTATATTTGATCCAAACACAAAATATATAAA
This sequence comes from Bidens hawaiensis, assembly GCF_021521415.1. Lineage (NCBI taxonomy): Eukaryota > Viridiplantae > Streptophyta > Magnoliopsida > Asterales > Asteraceae > Bidens > Bidens hawaiensis. The sequence goes on along the minus strand of NW_027494648.1, from coordinate 55,161 downwards.
GAAGTCTGTACTTTTGAACTGATTACAGATTTTCAGAAGTAGCTGAACTTGTAGCTGTGTGTTGGCTAGAAATTAAAGGCAAGTTTAAAATAAGTATGCTTTCATCAAACACAACATATGCAGCATACCTTGTGTACAATATTGGCCTGCTCTCACATGGGCTTGATTTCCCAGCAAAAGCGTTGGTTAGACATGTTGATGGGACTGAAGATTCCAATGGCTATGATGATGCGGCAATGACTGTTGTGTACTTGAAACCACCAAGTGAAAATACACATTCAGAAACGATAAGCAGCATCCCGCAAACGCGAGCAGATGGTTGGATGGAGGTTGAGTTAAGTACGTTTTATAATGATAAAACGGACGGTGAGATGGACATTCGGTTAGCAGAGACGTGTGAACTTAATTGGAAATGTGGGCTTATAGTTGAGGGCATCGATATCCGTCCTACAAATGAGGAACGGTGAAGCAAAAGGTAAAACCTGTTCCGAGAAGATTTGGAACATGTGGATTAGGTAACTTGGTTTTGGTTAGTGTTCATTTGAATGTTAACATGTGTTTGTGATTCTTTAACAGTAAGCTGAACCATTAATTGTAACTGGATAGTTTCATGACCTGAAATTCTAATGCGGGCAGTTGTATGATGGTGTGAAAATAACAAACATACCCAGTAAAATCCCACTCATATTGAAGCTATTGTTAGGGTCGGATGATGGAAAACATGATATTTATCCTAAGGGGCTAAGGGCTAGAGAGGAGGCCCACACGGATGGTGTAAAAATATAAAATGAAAAAAATTAAGAAATTCTCCACCCAAATTGGGTAGACGAGGGAAGTGGCACGAGCTCGTGCTACAAGAGTCGTGCAGTAGGGATGAGATCGGTATCGTATCCGTATCTGTTCCCGTATCTATACCCTAAAATACCCGAACCTAAAATCAGTAAATCTGTGTACCCATTCCCGTACCCGAATTTTATGATATGGGTACGAGTACGGGTACTTTATGTACGGTACTCGCTTTGGTACCACTTTTTTTTTTTTAAAAAAAAGCTTCACTAAACTTGGTATCGATACCGGTACCTACAATCAATTATCTACAATGCCAAAACCAAAACTGTAATACCACAACCAAAAACATAATACCAACACTAAAAATGAAACAAATCAACTATAATATAAATCCATTAATGGTGGTTGTTACTAGTTACTGATTGGAAGAAGAGAAGAGAACTAGGGTTTGGTTGGTTTAATCATAGCTGTTAGTACTTAATATTTTGATTATCAATGGTTTTGAAAAGCTCGCTTGAAGCCTTGAGGATATCCGTACCCATACCTGGAAGTACACGTAGCAAAAATTAGTAAATCTGGGTACCCGTATCCGTACTGAATAGACGGGTATGGGTACAGATACAGGTATCGATGCGGGTACTAAACGTGTACGGGTACAAGCATTCGTGCAGTGTCCCAGAATCTACAAGGAACAACTGTTCTGTCTTGTGTAGTATCTGGAAAAGTCGGTATAGAACCTGCATAATATGCAGGGAAGCACGCTAACAATCTATAGCGCATTCTTTAATGCTAGTATTTGCCACTAATGAGTTGGTTTAAAGTTTCAAAACTCTCAAAACTATAGACAATAGGCAACTTGTCATTCTCGAGTACTAAGAGCATTCTCATCCAACCCCTCATATTATGTAAGAGGTGTTTTTATAATTTAGAGAGTGATTCAGGGTGTTGTGAGTGAAGAGTTTTTATATTTTAGAAAAAGTAGTGATTTTTCTGTATATTTGAAAAGTTACTGTTCATCCCCTATAATTTTTTAATATATTTTGAAAGTGATTGTGAGTGAAGGAAAGAGAAAAAGTAATGATAAAATGTATAAAATGTATTATTTAATTGAAATGAAGATAGAACGTAAAGTGAGTTTTAGTATAATTTTTGGTTTGAATATAGGGAGTGGGATGAGAATGCTCTAACTCCTTAGCTGGATCTTTATTAAAAATACAATACTTACTTTCACGTCAGGGCCTTATTATTGCACCATATATTATAAGCGGATGTATTTAAGGCCCAAGACCTCGTCCTAAAGGCTAAAACTCAACACGTTCTTATTCGGTAACACTTAACTTAAAATGCTTCCACTTCACTACTCATTACCCACTCAGACGGCCCCCAAACTCGATTGCCACATCGTGGACGTCACTGAGATGGGGGCTGGCATAACGCATCAATTATCGTTTTGAGACGCCGAACCTAAAAAATGCACTAATATCTGAAAGCTTTTTATATCATTTATGTTTCTGATGTATATCCAAATTTTTTAAAGGAAAAAGACTAAAATGTCTATTTTGACCTTCCCCATTCCAATTTAAATCAGTTTGGCTTTATTTTGTCCATAAAAATCAGGTGGTCCGTCTTGTTTTATATCAAGAAACGACCAGATTTTTAAAGCAACTTAGAAGAGATACGTGTCCATATCTAGTTGGGGCCCTAAGATATTTTGAAAAAAACCAACGGTCCACTTGGATTTTTCCGCTCGGATATTTTGCAATAAACCGATCGTTGCCTAGAAAAAAACTTCTTGAACACTTGATTTTCTTAACTTTGATATGAATATTATATTAATCTAATTAGCGTTACTCATATGTTGTTTTTCATTTATAACTTTTAACGTAAATATTATATAATATTTCAAATACAGCGCCGTGACGTGCTTATTTTATCTACGTACCGACATAAATTTTACTTGAAACGGAACCGCATCAAAATTTATATCAATCTTTTGATATAAGTTTGAACCGAAATATAGAAATAAAAATAAGCATGTCGTAACAGCATATTCAAAAATTGATATAGTTATATATATTATGAGAGTTATAAAAAAACAATATAGAAATAAAATTAATTATACTAACATAAAAATAACACCAAGTTTTGAAAGAATTCCATGGATTCATCTCAACGATTTTTTAAATTATAATGTACACACAAGTTTTCATTTTTACAATTCCATTTCATTAATGATAAAAATGAAAATATATTTTTGGTGGGAATCAAACTCACTACCTTGATTTTGAACTCACTACTTTACTTTTAAAATGATTGTAGCTTACCAACTCAACTATAATGAATTGAAATTAACCTTATTTTTTTTAATTGATATAGATACACAAGATATGTTATTATGTATATTATTAAAGTTAACTTTTTTATTTTAGTTTTTTAACCACTCGTGTATCACACGAACAATATCCTAGTTTTACATTACATTAACTCGTAATTAGTAACAAGACATGCTTAGTTTGGTAAACATGTCTAAACATCAATTATAAGATGACATCGTGGATAAAATTTGAGGAGAATCAATCTAGTTCCTTAACTTTGAACAAAGTCACATTAAGTCCCTTTTAATTTTAACTACCATAACAAATTGATGCAAGAAGTTTTGGAGCTTCTAAATAAACAACAATCGTACACAGTAAATTCAACAAATAACAAAAGTTATCGGTAGGGTTTAGGGAGGGTGTGATTTAGGCAGACCTTATCTCTAGGCTACTTTCAAAGAGACCCCCGGCTTCAAAACATGCAATATAGAAACATACATGTGCGGATGTGCCAATAGCAAAACATATAGTGATAAAGGGACATAATCAAATACAAACACATATGACGTCATAGAATCCACCTAAAATGTAGAAGAGTCTAAGTGCCTATGCTAAAGCTAAAATACAAAAGTCACATTCTCTAAAAGTAATACAAAAGTGACATTCTCTAAAAGTCCTCAACCCTAATCCTATGTCTTTATGAACTCCTATCATAGACCATGTACTTAGAGAGATGCATCTCTAGCAAATTCTGTCTAATCCGCTCATTCCCAAATCAATTTGGGTCTGCCCCACTCCTCCTCCGTTCTACAATTGAGGGTTTCCATTGTTTTAACCGGTGTTGTTACCTGCCTCCATTTCACATGTCCAAACCATCTCAATCTACCCTCTTTTATATTTTCAGATAGAGTAAAGTGCCATTTTCGTCCTTGTGGTTTGGCAAATAATCCGAATTTAGTCCAAAAGGTTTATTTTTTTGCATATGGACCCTCCACGTTTCTCAATTCTTGCCAATTGCATCCAATTCACTAACCTCGTTAAATTTAATCGTTAAGTCAGGGGTAGACATGTCTTTTCACTATTTCTTTATTATATGAGTAAAGTGCCAAAATCGTCCCTGAGGTTTGGTCATATTTACGAATTTCGTCCAAAAATATTTTTTTTCGAATAAAGAGCCATTTAACGTTAACTGAGGGGTGTTACAGTCATTTTACATATTTGTTTACATTGTTATTATTATTATTATGCTGAGCTAAACCCCTTATATGACTAAAAATAAAGAAGAATAAACAAATGGATAATATATTGGATTCAACATAGGAATCGTGAAATGTTATATATGTTAGGGATGAGCAAAATCGGTACCGATTTGGTACTGTCGATACCGATTTAGTACCGTCGGTACCAAGGTTTTAGGTTTTCGGGACCAGTACGGTACCGGTATTTATTTTACCTCAAATACTGGTACCGTCCCGGCACCGGTACCGTACCGGTACCGAACCGAACCGAACATTTTGGTATTGGTACCGGCACCAAACATTTGCGATTTTCGGGATCGGGATTTTCGGTACTGGTACCGGTCGGTACCGAGCTCATCCCTAATATATGTCATCAAACAAACACATAATAACAATAATGTAAACAAACATGTAAAAGGACAGTAACACCCATAAGTTAACGTTGAATTTAGACCGAGTTAACAATTTGGACGAATTGGCAACGGTTGGGAAAAATCGAGTGTCTACTTGCGAAAAAAAATATCTTTGGACGAAATTCGAAAATATGACCAAACCTCAGGGACGATTTTGGCACTTTACTCATATAATAAAGAAATAGTGAAAAGACATGTCTACCCCTGACTTAACGATTAAATTTAACGAGGTTAGTGATTTGGATGTAATTGGCAAGAATTGAGAAACGTGGATGTAATATGCAAAAAATAAACTTTTTAGACTATATTCGCATTATCTGACAAACCACAAGGACGGAAATGGCACTTTACTCTTTCAGATATACTAAGTTACTAACCTCACCTAGTCGTTCCCTGAAAGCCTTATTTCTTATTCGGTCCAACCTTGTGTGTTCACACATCCACCTTAGCATTCTCGTCTCCGTTACCTCCATCCACCTCATCACCTTTACTTTCACTGTTGTTCGATCACGAAATCACGAAACCTCCTTGCTTGCAGAAACCTTATAGAATTGGAAGCCTATTAATTTGGATTGATAATTGATAAATGATTAGACGGTGAAGGAACGTGGGGATTAATAAAATATATATTGAAAGGTTATTTAGGCAATTATAAACCCTAAAAGCTTGTAGATGTTTTAAACGCTATTATCAGGAGCGTTTCAATTTCGAGCTTTATCTCAAAACTTAAAAGCTTTAAGCTCTTCTAACAAAACAATACTTTTTAGATAGACAAAACAGCAAAACTAGTCCGTTATGTTTGTACGTTTTTCCAATGGTTATCCTTTCGCAAACTTAATGACAGAAAGCATCCTTTATGCTTAAAAACCATATCACGTTACGTCCTTTGGCACTAACCCCGTTAATTTTTCTCATTAAATATGGTCATGTGCAAGACACATAAGGGTAGTTTGGTAATTTTACAAGTTATTTAATCATTAAAACTAATCATAAACCTTCTTCTTTCTCAAAAAAAAACCTCTTATCTTCTTTCTCTCCATAACCACCACTACCACCACCAGCCTAACAACCACCGGTACCAGCCGACCACTGCCGCTCTTTAAACCACCACCGCCACCCACCTCTGGACCGCCACTAACCGCCGCTAGCGTGCGATTCCATCTAAACTCGAATCAATGTCAAAGTCGAATTGTTCAAATCTAAACTCAAATCAATGTCAATCTAAACTCGAATTGAAGGCTTAATGCGCATAATCCGAAGACAAGTTCGTTTCCCTAGAGTTCGTTGGGGGTTACGTTTCCGGCAACCATGATTACGGCCCGATGATAGTGCTTTGGTGGTGGTGGTGGTGGTGGCGGTGGAGGTGGGAGTCGGTGGCTGCAGTGGATGTAAAGGGTTGGCGATGGCGGCCGTGGCGGTGTAGTGACGACGAGATGTGGTGGGAGTCGGTGATGCTTGGGGTTGATAGGGAGAGAGGGAGAGAGAGTATACACAGAGATGTGGCGGGGGCTGAATGTGGCGGTTGCGGGTGGTGGGCTGTTGAAAGGTGGCCAGGTGGGTTTGAAGATAGAGAGAGGAGTTTTGGGGCGAGGTTTTTTGGACGACGGGGGGCTTGCTGTGGTGGATTTGAATGATGGTGTTAATGGTGGTGGTGGCCTTGAATTGGACAAGATGATGATGGTATTGCAGATGAATGAAAGATGTAAAGAGAGAGAGAGAGAGAGTGTCAAGAGAAAGAGGGGGGGGAGAAAGAGAGAGGATTATTTTTTAATATATTAATTTTTTATTTTAAGTAAAAAAGACTAAATTACCCTCATGTGTCTTGCACATGACTGAATTTAACGAGAAAAGTTAACTGGGTTATGACTAAAGGACATAACGTGATAGAGTTTTAAAGTGTAAAGGATGTTTTTTGTCATTAAGTTTGCGAAAGGACAACCAGTGAAAAAACCGTACAAACATGAAGGACTAGTTTTGCTATTTTGTCTTTTAGATAATAGGAGTTTTTTTTTAAAAAAACTTGTAGCTTGTAACCCCTAAAAACTTTTAAAAGGTCCTTGCAAAAGATACCCTAAATGTTACTTTGGCTTTAAGAATATGTTAAAAACAAATCATGGTAATGGTAATAAAATTTGTGGACTACAATAAAAGAAAAGGGGGGGGGGGGGGGGGGGGTTCAAAGGGTTGTAAAGTAGGTTTAAAAACTTAGCTTAAATGGAAATGTTTTGTGTTGTTTTGTTTTGTTTTTCTTTATTATGTAATTATTTATTTATTTTGTGAAAACCCCAATTAGAAGGGAGCAATGGGTATATTTACATCGTTTTTGCCGGTTGTAGCATTCTGTATTGTTGCGGTTGAGTCTCTTGACAAGAATATTCCCATTGGCTTTGTGGAACGCATAAAGGATGATTTTAATAAGAAATATTCAAGAGGCAAAGTTTCAACTACTGATGCGAAGAGCTTGAGTAAATTATTTGGGTACATAACTATCACTAATATAAAGATGTGTGTGCGCACGCTAGGAGTGTAGTGGGTTATAATGTTTTATAGTCCCATTGACTTTCGGGTGGACTATAGACCAAAAATAAAGAAGCAAATGCAATATTGTGTTTCTCATCCTGAAGAGATTGACAAGATCGTAAAGGGAAAAGCTCGGGTTTACGAAATATTGAAGTCAAAGGGGTTATGAATTATGATGGATAACACTGAGAATAGATCTTCGAAGTAACATACCTCAAGAGTCAAGAACTTTTCAGTTCAAAGATGTTCACTTTGATCATGCTCGTCGTATTTATGGTGATCATGAAACTAAGTTAAAAAAATAGAGTATGGTGTGTATAGGTCCTTGATCGTGGAGAAAAGATTGAACTGCTTGTTGATAAAACTGACAACCTTCGTAATTAGGTATGTGGAACACAAACGATCTTTTTTGTTTAAGACTCGTTGCTTTTATTGTTTACATGATTAAGACACTGCCAAATAAAAAAATCATGGTATACACGTGTATAAACCCTATTTCTTGTAGCGGCTGCTTAGGGGGACAAAATCATAAAACAGAGACCAAAAAACTAGATTATTATTGCAATAATAATAAAACAGAGTGTGATCAGATAAAATTTCAATTTTAAGTAGAGAACTCTAAAAACCTTATAAACATTATGCTTGAAAGATAATCTAATGTAGTGAAAAAGATAAAAAGAGGCGGTTAAGCATCACATTTGAAGCAATAGGTACAAGTATTAATGTGGTTTTTGCATTTCCTACTTAAAATTGGTTATATATTGAATGTCTTCATAATAGACCCAAGTCGCGAGTATTCTCTCAATCTGCAATCGAGGTTTGAAGTTCACCGAATACCTCCTTGGGGCACATGTTCTTTACATAACTAGTTTTAAGCAGAATACAAAGAAACACACAATCATTTATACTTTTTGATTTAAATTGTAACGTCACCTCCTATCACTCTCAAAACTATCGTATATGTCAGCAATATGTACAAGTGTATTATATAGTATAAGAGTCCTCCATATTAGCTACTTATTTATTCATTTTATAAACTTTTGATCTCCCACAGGTCTTTCAAACGTTTGAATACATTTTATAATTACACGCTATAAATGACCAATTCTCTAACGCGGTTTGCAATCAATATACACACACTTCTTACACTCACGAAGGTCGATTATTGGTAAATACACACCATTCGTCTCAACAACTATTGAGTTTTAGGCTCACAAACATACCTTCAACATCAATCAACAAGCTAGTTGATCTCTATATGTTGATATCTCTTCAAACACGGGTAGTCTTCTTGACCGCAATGGAGTCCATTGGTTCATCAACTGGTCAAGCCCCTCAATGAAAGCATCCTCCAAAGTCACTAGCCCATGGCTAGGACTGGCTTGCAGCTGAGCTAACCGCCATGGCTCTAACTCCTTAACCAGTTCCTTTGTTCGGTTCATTAACTTAGGGTCGTTAGACCCCAAATATCTTCCTTGCAACACGTCTTCAAGAATCGTGTTGGCCTCTTCATATTTACCTTGTTTGACTAAACAAAGGCACAAGTTGCAAGCTTTATTAGCATCCGGGTCTATCTCTTGAGCTTTTTCGGTATACAACTTCTGCTGATGGGAAATTATTTAGCTGCAAATATGCCCATCCTAAGTTACCCTGCATTGCATTCGTTTCAAAGGGTATATTAGGAAGTTTCACTCCCGGTTTATGACACATTGATTATTACAAATGATTAATTTGAATGCAGTATCTTGTTTGTTATTACCAGTATCCTTGAAGTTTCTTGCTTGATTGTGACCTGGAATTTTCTTCCATGTGAGCGTGCGGTTTTGGTTGGTTTTCCATTGAAAGTTTCTCCTTGATATATCATTCGAAGCTTCTGCTTCAAAAGCGCGATTTGCTCCTCTATTTTCCCACATTTCTACAAACCCAAAAAAGGCTCATTTTACTAACTGATGAACAAAAAAAATCTACATAACTTGACTCAGTTTGAGGTCAAACAATTGTTTCTCAACAGTGACAATGGGTTCTAGATGGGTCAAAACAGGTTCAGGTAGACCCAACACACTTTTTGTCCAAAATTTTCAAATAACATGAATTTGTAAAATGCCAAAGAGTGTATAAATACAAGCATAAAACATGGTTTAATTGTGTATGACAACTGAATATTAAAATAACTATATGACATAGTGTATGACAACTTATGAGTAGGATGTCAATCGTGTCAGGTTGAGCCCGAACATGATACGTATATTTATTCGTGCCGAAACATCAACCCTAACCAAACATACTTAAAAATTATATAACTCGAACATGACCATTTAACCCATTTATCTAAACGAGTCATACATGTTTGCGGGTTGTAAATGGGTTATATCAAGTTGTAAATGTAATGGTTTAAAGTTTAAACTGGTTAGCAGATCGACATGTTTAATTAAACATGCTAACTATCTAACTTAACGGGTTAACCAGGTCAACCAGCACACGACCTATTTAATTAAACAAGTTAACCTAAACACGGTGTGTTTAAATAACAAGTCAACTGCTCACGACCCTTTATTAATTGGATTGAAATTAAAAACTGATTTTGTGTCGTGTTTCATGTCATGTCAGAAACTGCTAGTCTTTAGTCACCTTGTATAAGTCGATTAGGACATTGTCTAATGATTCCTGAGCTTGTTTAGAACAACGGTCTCTAAACGATTTAATAAGTTCGATGGCTTCTTCGGCTCGATCTTGTTGTTTCATAACCACTGCCAAATCTTTTAGGGCACTATCAACTCTATCTCCGGCATTTATAGCTTTCCAAAACATGACTATAGCCCCATCCGGATCCTTTTCTACAAGCTGACATAAGTGAAACAAACCCTTGTCAAATTTATATTATAAGCACTTAAGTCATAATTTACTATAAACGATTCATTATCAAGTGTTGTTAGAGGTGAGACCAATAATATGTTACATTGTTGCATGGCCAAATGAAGGGAAAAACAGGCACGTGGACCATTTGGGTTGGCCGCCAAATTAATAAATCACAGTCTGAAGGGTGGTAGGGACTAAGGATGAGCAAAATCACCGGTATCGAAATCGGTACCAAAGTTTTGAGTTTCGATATCGATACGGTACGGGATGTTACCAGTATGTTCAGAATTTTACTTTAAATACCGGTACCAGTACCGATACCGAACCGAATATTTCGATACGGATACCAAGAATTTACGATTTTCAGGATTGGGATTTTTGGTATCGGTGCAGTAACGATTTCATCCTAAGATGGACCATAGCATGTTATACCATGAGTACATGACCATATCTAATATTTTTTTTTTCAATATTAAAATAAAGTTTTTTTAACATTTAAAAAAAAGGTTTTATGGTTATCAAAGTTGGATCCCCACCTATTATACTATTTATTGAAGGAAAATTGAGTGCTACATTTATTTTGGTGAGGTCCAATCAACAACGTAGAAGTCATTAAGTTTCTTTCTTTTCTTTTTTTCAATATTTTGAAATATGTTTTAGTATTTAATATTTGAAAGTAGCAAAGATATAAAATCATGGAAGTTGTGGTGGTAATGTAGTATTGTGGTGAATCGCATATCGCAAGTTCAATCCTACTGATAGCCTTTTTTTTCTTGGTTCAATTTTTTGTTTTTGTTTTTGTTTTTTTTAAATAGAAATAAATTTTTGTATTTATAGATTTCTTACTAAATTAAATAATAGAAAAGGTGGTGTGGTGGTAAAACTATTATAACGTACTATGTTTTATGTGTATTTGAATCGTGTAACCGGTGCGATTGTTGCAAGGTAGGAAATAGACGATAAGCGTTGGTGTTAAACGTACACCAAATTGTCCAGCTAAACGTAGCACCATAAATGGAAGGAACTTTTGTAACAATTAATAAATCGCACCCACTGCCTAGCTAAACAAAGAAACAACTATAACATATGTACACTAGCGCAACCGCCCACCTAACTAAACAGAGAAACAACCATAACAAAGGTATACCTCACATCTAGTTGAATATAACTATATCCGTGCATCTCACGAGAAATGGGAAAAAAATTGATTTTTTTATGTTAATGTTATGTACAAAAAATTGATTGGTAGAGGTATTGATCCGGTGCAACACCAAGGTCCGATCGAGGTGGAGTTGGAGAAGACCATTGAGTTGAGTAAGGCGTTAGATGTTAAGAATTTGCAAGATTTTGTTTCTAATGTTAAAGAGGTTCTTGTTTCCGAAGGCTATCAAGAAGGTGTTCAATGAATGTTTTTTCTCTGAACATTCGTGGGTTAGGGAGTTCTAGCAAAGCCGATTGGATTCGAGGTCTTCGAGTCCATCATGAGGTTAGTTTTATTGTTTTACAAGAGTCGCAATTTGTTTCCTTGGAATCTGTGGATGTGGGACGGTTTTGGGGTTATGGTGAGTATTCATTTGATTGGGTTCCTTCGTCTGGAAGGTCGGGTGGGTTATTATCGATCTGGGATTCCCAAGTCTTTCGTATGGAAAGGGTGGTCAAGAATAATAATTGGCTTCTAGTTTCGGGCACTGTGAAAGGAAAGAGTAGCTTGTTTCATATTCTCAATGTTTATTCTCCTCAAAATCTAGTTACTAAACGAGCTCTTTGGAGGGAAATTCGTGATTTGATCGGGGAGGGTAATGGGAGGTGGATTGTGGCAGGAGATTTTAACTCGGTTCGGTGTGCCGAGGATAGGCGGAATTCTTTGTTTAATGTGGGTGAGGCCAATGAGTTTAACGATTTCATTGATGATTCGAATCTTCACGAGTACTCCTTGAAAGGGAGGCGTTTTACTTTTGTTGCAGGAAATAAATTAAGCCGTATTGACAGAATCTTCGTTAATTGGGATTTCTTTATGGAATGGCCGTGTGCGGAGTATATTGCTCTCGAAAGGAATAAGCCGGTCATAGTCCGTTGGTTTTGAAAATTGGTTCTTCCAAGAACTATGGTCCCAAACCGTTTAGGTTTTTCAATTCATGGCTTGGTAGAGAGGATTTTGGGACGTTGGTTAAGAAGACGCTTGTTGATGGCTCGTTTCATGGTTCTCCGGACGCGAGATTGTTGTACAAATTTAAAGCTTTGCGTGTTGCTATCTCTAGATGGGCGATCGATTGTAAAGCCAAAGAAAAGGAGGAAATGGTTTTATTGGAGCAAGAGTTGCGTGATTTGGACCAAACCATGGAGGTTCGGGATTTGTTGGAAGAAGAGACATGGTCTTTAAGCGAAATTAAAAGACGGCTAGGCGAGTTGGATAATCATTATTACCGGGATTTGAAGCAAAAGGCTCGGTGTAATTGGGCGATTCATGGAGACGAAAATTCTCGATTTTTTCACGGTTTTATTAATAAACGTAAAGCTTCAAATTATTTTCCGGGTTTGGAAGTGAATGGGGTGTGGGAAACAAACCCGGTTCTCATTAAAAAGGAAGTTTTGTGTTTCTTTGCTGGTAAGTTTAAAGAATCTATTACACATCAGCCTCGGTTGATTCGATATGGGTTTTCGGTCTTGTCTTCGGTGGAGGCGGATTTTTTGATCAGTGATTTTTCCGTGCATGAGATAAAGAAGGCGGTTTTTGAATGCGGTAGTGACAAAGCTCCTGGGCCGGACGGTTTTAATTTTAGGTTCATTCGGTTTTTTTGGGAGTTGTTCGAGAATGATTTTGCGGATATTCTTGATCATTTTCATAGTGTTAAAAGTTTTTGCTCGGGGGTTGGATCGTCTTTTATCACCTTAATTCCTAAGGTAAACAATCCGTCATCTTTGGGGGATTTTAGACCGATAAGTCTCATTGGTTGTATTTTAAAGACTGTGTCGAAGGTGTTAGTGAATCGACTCAAAACGGTTATGAATAAGATTGTCTCAGAGCATCAGTCGGCTTTCTTATCCGGGAGATATATTCTTGATGGCCCTTTGGTGGCTAATGAGGTTATTGCTTGGGCTAAGAAAAGAGAGAGAAGAATTTTATGTTCAAGATTGACTTCGATAAAGCCTATGATAATGTGAATTGGGATTTATTGTTGTCGGTTCTTTCTCAGATGGGTTTTCCTTCGGTCTGGTGTGATTGGATTAGTGGTATTTTGTTGGCGACTAGATCATCTGTTCTTGTTAATGGATCTCCTACATTCGAATTTGGGTGTCATAAAGGCATTCGTCAAGGTGACCCGCTATCGCCTTTTCTTTTTATTATTCTGATGGAGGCTTTTTCAGGTATGTTGAAACAAGCCTGTGATATAGGTGCGTTTCATGGTATTACTCTTCCTAATGAAGGTCCTACTTTATCCCATCTTTTTTATGCGGATGATGCTATGATTATGGGAGAATGGTCTTCTTTTAATTTTGATAACTTGAAGCGTATTCTTCGCATATTTTACTTGTGTTCGGGGCTAAAGATTAATCTTCATAAATCAGTGTTATTTGGAGTAGGTGTAGAAGATGGTGAGATCGATATCCAAGCTGGTTTCATGGGTTGTAAGCCGGGTAGAATCCCGTTTTCTTATCTAGGGATTATGGTTGGCGCTAACATGAATAGGGTGGTTAATTGGGAACCGGTTGTGTCCAAGTTCAAGAAGAGGCTTTCTAAATGGAAAGTTAATTCGTTATCTATTGCCGGTCGGTTAACCCTTATTAAATCGGTGCTGGATAGTCTTCCCACTTATTATTTTTCGCTTTTTAAGGCACCCAAGAAGGTTACCAATGATTTAGAAGCTTTGATGAGAAGGTTCTTATGGGGCGGTTCGGATGAAGTGAGGAAGATGTCATGGGTGGCTTGGGAGGTAGTCACCAAACCTATAAAAGAAGGGGGTTTAGGTATCGCTCGTTTAGAGGTTAATAATCAAGCGCTGATTACTAAATGGCTTGGGAGATTTCTAAACGATCATCACGCAATGTGGAGAAGAGTAGTGTTGTCTATTCACGGGTCCTCGCGCGGTTGGGGGCTTGCTCCGGTTAATAATGGGGTTCCCGGGGTTTGGAAGAATTGTGTTACGTTTTGGAACAAATTTAAGGTTGATGGTGTGGGTTTTAATAGAATGATCCGGGCCACAGTTGGGAATGGTCGCCAAGTTCGGTTTTGGATGGATTTGTGGTTGGGTTCGGCGCCGATTATGGACAAGTATCCGTCCTTATATGCGGTAGAAAAACATAAAAATGTCTTGTTAGCAGATCGGTTGTGGTCACTGGATCCTCTCGTCGCATTGTGTGGGATTGGCTTAGAGTTCCTTGCTCCTAATAGGAGGTGATCGAGAAGCAAGAGTTGGAAGATCTCCTTCAAGGGGTGGTGATGGTTGACCGTGAAGATTCATGGTCTTGGGCGGTTGGTAGCTGCAAAGAGTTCGAGGTTTCGTCGATTAAAAGATGGATGGTGCGGTCCGTTGTGGATGCTGGGAGTTTCGGTTTTCAATGGAGCGATTGGGTCCCGAAAAAATGTAATATTTTTATGTGGAGGGCCGTTCTGGATTGTCTTCCAACCAAGGAGGCTTTAGCTAGACGTCATTTGCATTGTGATGATCATAGTTTGCGCTTTATGTGAGAGTAATGAGGAATCGCTCGAGCACTTGTTAACCGGGTGTTTCATTTCTATGGCCGTTTTGAAATGCGATTGGTTCATGGTGCAACATCCCTAGATCTTTTGTTTTCCATGTTAATGATTTGGTGGAAGTGCATAAGGTTAGTGGTGCGACGGGGGAACAAGAGATTGATTATTCATGGCATTGTCATCATTACTTGCTGGAGGATTTGGCGGGCTAGGAATGAAAAGATTTTTTCGGGCAAGAACACTAAGGTGGTAGAAATGGTTGCGGATATAAAATCTTTGGGTTTTCTTTGGTACAAAAATAGATCTAAGATAGGGGTAGTGGATTGGAAAAGATGGTGTTTATTTGATGTAACGTGATTGTTGTTTTTGGTTTTTGGCTTTCGGCGTCTTTCTCCGTCTTGGTGATAATCGTTGGTTGTGTTTGTTTTTAATGAAAGTCAATTTTCAAAAAAAAAATGTACAAAATCAACCTCCCATGTGGGATATGGTACTTGGCACCTATCTAGATGTGACCCACAAATATTACATTATTACCTAGTGTCACTAAACATCACAATTACGTCATAAATTATATTAACTACTATTTATTGCATAGTACAAAATAACAAACATATAGGGTACTATGTTTGACAAATTGTGGCTTATAGCAATAGGTGTTGTAGCTTATTTGTATTTGTAATTATTGTATAGCATGTTTGATATAGTAGCTTTTATTTGTATAGAAATATACATAAAAAATGATTAAGAAAAACTAAAAAAGAATTAATTTATCTTCTATTAAGAGAAGACGATATGAAATTTGTCTACGACATCAAATAATTAAGCTGTGAAGTCTACATCACTAAAATATAGCTTAGTCCAAGTGTAATGGACGACAATTATGGGCGACAAAGGTTGAGAACCCCCCCCCCCCCCCCCCCCCCCCCCCCCGACGATAAGAGGGGGTGACATGTATTCGTCGCCGGGTATTTTTTTGGTTTAATATTATTATATTTAGTATTTGTGTGCAATATATATATATATATATATATATATATATATATATATATATATGATTTGATGAGGCTACAACATCATTACACCCCTAAAATAAAAATCGTCCATCTGCTGACGTGACGTCACGTGTTGAAAATCACCCCCATTTTGTCCACCACACATGGCCTTACATGTAGTTTTTTAAACCATTAGACCGCCAAGAATAGTAAACTATGGAAATCAAGGATGATATAGCTCCTATGGATACTGCTATAATGTTTGGTGATGTATTAGGTAATTATAAGCGGTCTACAAGTCAACCCAAATGTATAAGATGTTAAAAGTATTCCCAGTCTGTTCTCTACACTATATCCATAGATATCATATAATTATATTAAAAAACACCGTATTTTCTCTCTTCTGTCTAAATTAAATAATATTTTTTATACCTTTATCATCATATTTTCTCTATCTTTCATTCACAACCACTTTATGAAAATATTAAAAAATTATATAGTATTTACAATGAAACCTCAAATTTAACTTTCCCATATAAATTTTCTCTCTACTCTACTCTACTCTACTCACAACCACCCATAACCATATCATATAATTAAGCAATTGATTATTTTATTTGACCTAAAAAAACAGTAATCAACTGAGTTCTTATTCGTTTGTGCAATAATTAAAGTTTATCATCGTTAACTAAAATTAAAATTAATAAACTAAAATAGTTGGATCAAAAGAAAACATTGAATGTTCCTCTATAATAGTGTATATAATAATCATTCATAGATTGAAAAAAATAAAAAGCTCGAAATGAGCCGAGCCCGAGCATCAAATAAAGCTCGAACCTTGTATGGAAGATCGTTTAGGCTTGTCAAACTTAACAAGCCTAGTATATTTTTTAGTTTTAAATCTTTTAGACTTCTATGTATTAAACTCACCCTATACAATTGACTAACTGACGAACTGAGCTTGAGCTTGAGCTTGAGCTTGAAAAACAAGTCACGAGCCTCTTGCAACTTAAAACGAGCGAGCACGAGTCGACTTGTTTGCACCTCTAAATTCTCAATTAATTAACACGTACTGAATGATCCAAAAATAGAATAAGCAATTATGTAACTACAGTAGTGTCAATAATAAATTAATAACAAGTTTGAAAATTAATAATCGAGTAACTGATTATATGAGTTTAAACGAAAACTATAATCAATAAGCAGATTATCATCAATTCATCATCATTAACTAAAATTTACAATTAGATCAGACAAACAAACGAATCATCCTAACTCGATTGTATCGGTTTTCACGATTAACACTTAACACAGGTGTAATCATATCATATATTCAAAACTCATTCAAATTACACCGATAAACAACAGATTGTTCATACTCTATCCATAATTTATATTAAAAATACGAAAGTAGATCAAGATGAAATAGGAACCTGAAGATGCTTAGCTCTAACATACGGACTATCACCGGACGGAAGCTTGTGAAGCACGTGATACGCAACATCAACGGTTAATTCTTCTCTTTTTGCGTTCTTCATTTTCATTTGTGTGCAAAAAACGGTTGAGAGAGAATTTGAGCTGTAGGTTGGTTTTCAATGGTGGAGATGATAATAAAGTGGGGACAATGAATGTGGACGAGAATGAGGGTAGGTTCGTTGAATTTGGTTGGTTGAATTGGCTATGGGGAGCAGACTTATTTATTCGCCGCGCGCATCACTGTCAACAACAAAACTAATTTCTATTTATTTTTGGTTTATTGGATTTTAATAATCATGGTTGACAGGTATTCGCCGATAATAATCCATATACATTTTATCAACGCTGACGGTCTCAAATTTAAAAAAGTTGGCCCTCAATGGTCCCCCGTTAAAAATGACCTAACGGAGTTATACTTTTTTCCGAATTTCAAACTATTGTTTTAGGGCTTTTGCTCGGAAATAGGAAGCGAGTCGATTGATGTAAAACTTAGCTCGAAACGGTGATCCAAACAACTTGATTTTTGTTAATTGTAAGTTCAAACAACCGAATTGAAGCATTGTTTCGTCATTTTGGAGAACCGTTTCGAACGAAGCTTTATATCAATCGACTCGTATCCTCCTTCCGATCAAAAACCCTAAAACCTTAGTTTGAAATTCGTTAAAAAGTAACGTCGTTAGGTCATTTTTAACGGGGGCCCATTGGGGGCCAAATTTTTTAATTTTGGACCGCCAGCGGTGATAAAATAAATAGGGATTATTATCGGCCAATATCAGTCAATAAGGATTATTAAAATCCAATAAACCTTTATTTTTACTATTTTTTTTTACTTATTGTTTTGTTAGTTGATTGGATTGTGGCTAGCCCTGTAAATAAACCGAACGTTCGGTAAAATGTTCATAAATCGTTCAGCGGGATGTTCATTTATTTAATAAACGAACCATATGAACAAAATTTGTGTTTGTTTAATTAAGCGAACAAACATAAACACATGTTCCGTTCATTCATTTATGTTCGTCTATGTTTGTTTATTTATGCTTGTTTACGTATTAATAGAAAATAACTAAATATTATCTGGATTAGTAATCTAATTAAAGGTTTTATATTTGTCAATTATGTGTTCATTTAAGAGTTTTTATTTATGTTTGTTTGTTTGTTTTTATTAACATATGTTCATTTGTGTTCGTTTATTGTTTAGTTATGTTCGTTTATAATTTAAACAAACGAACACAATTGTTCATATCTTAATAAACGAATATGAACATTAAATATTTTTTGGATTTAGTGTTCATTTAAAGTTAAATGAATTTGTTTGTTTATTGTTTAGTTATGTTCGTTTATAATTTAAACAAACGAACACAAATGTTCATTTTTTAATAAACGAACATGAACATTAAATATTTGTTGGATTGAGTGTTCATGTAAAGTTAAATGAATGAACACGAACATGCCCTTGTTCGTGTTCATTCAATTCGTTTACAGTCTTTCATTATTCACATTGATGAATACATCCGTCTCTATCTCTAGACTCTGCCGATTTTACTTGTGTTCATGAACCATCTGTGAACACATTCATTTCCTTAATAAACGGACACAAACATAAAATCTCGTTTGGTAAGTAGTACGAACATGAACAAGACCTTGTTCAAGTTCGTTCGATTCGTTTACAGCCCTAATTTGTGGCATAAGGGTAGGAGGCTTGGGTTATCTAGTGGAGACCAAAGTTTGATTCTCGCTTGTTTCATTTTGAGTGGATATTGGTAATGAAGGATTTGAGCTAAGCATTGTGCAAAGGTTGTCAATTCTAACCCTAAGCCCACTCGGATTTCCGTACCATCGTGTGTTACGCCAAATAGTTATGCTATTGTGGTGGCACAACAATTATCAAGTGGCAGCCGTCGGTATGGTCTCCCAGACGAACGTCCAAGCCAAACTCTAAAAGCCAGTGTGGGCCCGATTAAGACAGCATAGTTTGGCCAGATTGAGTCAGCATGCTCTCCAAATTCCGGGAGTGCGGTGGCCTAACAAAAAAGAAAATCGTCGTTCAAAAAAAAGCAAAAGTTCGGTTACCCAAGGTATAACATAATAGCAAAAATCGACCCCCCATATGTCTGTGATCACAGACAGCACTGGGTGGTCCATCGTCTCCTGTTTTATGGAAACCCCTTGCCTAAACACACAATACCTTAAAACCCGGTTGAGATAGGATTTGAACTTGGGACTTTACATTCTCCAGCCCATATCTCTATTTCTCCTCCGATACCAGTTGAGCTAAATCTTCTTTACGAATAATATTGAAGTGATTTCATGTTTGGGAATCGTATTATTATTTGTATCCGTTATTGTATGTATATTATTTATCTACAGATGAAGGATTAATATATCCTAATCATAGAAAACGTAACAAGGTTATTGATCAGTAAGATTAAAAGAATTAAAGAATTAATAAATTATATTATCAAAGCATGCTATTTAATTGAACCCTACAATTATGCACCTTTTTTCAAGTTTGCGTATTTCTTAAACGTTAATAATCTTTTTTTCAAGGTTATTGATCAGTAAGATTAAAAGAATTAAAGAATTAATAAACGTTTGGCGGGTGTGGGGGTCGGGTTTTATTCGGGTAATCCCTCAATAGGTGGACCGCTAGGGGCTCCGTCTGTCCGGACTCGTGGCCGACTCGGGCTACCTTTATCCATTGGGAGCCGCATACGGAGTACCCGGCGTTACTTAGTTGGTCGTTCTAAACCAAAAAAAAGAATTAATAAACGTTAATAATTGAACCCTACAATTATGCAACACAAAATGAAGTACCATATTGTTTGTACATTAAGTATTGACTTTTCTTAAAACCGAGTGTATTTAATGTGTATAACTAGGCGGTGACAATCTTGACACAAAACATGTCAAATAGGTCAACATGGATTAATTTGAAAATCATATGGGTTGGTTTAGGTTAACTTCTTTTTTTCGAACGGCAAATTTCATTAAAACAGCTAGCAAGAAGCTAGAAACTGAACAAAAGAAAACAAGATTACAACATTACAACATAAATTACACCAATCTTTCCACAACAAATTTTTGAAAAGATGACTTCGTTTCTAGTCTTCCAAATGCACCAACACGCTGTAAGAATGATCCCGTATAAAACCTTGTTTTTCTGAGTCCCCAAATTGCTAATTTCATAATAGCGTAGCAAGTCGCGCATCGAAAAAGCATAAATGGGAGGAATGTGACACTAATTGCTAACAAATTGCCAAAATAATGTGGCAAAATAACAAGAAGAGAGGAGATGATCACTCGTTTCTTCGTATTCTCCACATAATCTACAAGTCACCGAACCCACCTCAATGTTTCTTTTGGATAAAGCCACGAGGGTCGATAGTCTATCCATTTCCGCCTTCCAAGCGTGAATGTTTACTTTTTTAGGTTAACTATTTTAAATTTTTAACTAAAAGGGTCAAACTGCGTCATTTAAAATTACACCCTTTTATTTTCGGATGAAAATAGGTCGACAAATTTAAAGAAATTGTGTGACATTTGTCAATTTCAGGTTATTTTATACTTGTATTCTTAATGTAAACTCGACCCGTTTTGTATCCCGAACCTTTCGATATTATCAAAATGATGAATTTTATGTTACATATTTGTTTTATAGTTGTTGGATCTAAAAAAACACCCTTTTCGGTTCTTAAAATGCCCCGAAAACGCTCAAAACGAACTCCAAGGACTAAAACTACCAAAATGGAGACTTAAAGGACCCATTTGTAGTTTGTGCTTTCTTGGTTCTATAACCAACCCATTTTCATGCAACACCCTTTATGAAAGACCCATTCAACTTACCCTATATATACACACCCATCTTCTTCATTTGTGCTTGCTCATTTCCTCATTTCTCTCTCAAATTCTTGAATTATAAGGTTGTTCTTCATAAGCTAATCTTTCATTTTAACTAACTTCTCAATACTTAATCTTGATGTTACAACATATATATAATATACACTCCTTGTTTACCTTCGGTCTTTCATTTCTCCGGTCTCGGCCGGTTGAAATGTCGGGCTAGTAAGGCAAGGTTACATGGAGGACTTTGTAGTCCTTGTTTATATATTTAACAAATCTAACCATATAACTTGTTATACTTGCTTAACTTCTGCATATTTTAGTTAATTGTTCATATTTGTCAAGTTCCATGGTATTGGGTATGTGGTGACTAGCCTCGGTTTCATCCCGAGTTGAGAACCGAACCAAAAACCGAACTTTTGTGTAAAAGTTTTATTGTTAACTTTTTGAATGTAAAAACTTGAGTATTATTATTTATAAGTTATTTTACAAGTTCCATGGTAATTGGGTATGTGGTAACCATCCTCGGTCTTATTCCGAGTCAAGGACCGAACCAAAAAAACCGAACTAAACCGAGTTCCCTCGCTTAAGACACACAAGTGTGTTTTTAGCCACCAAAACTCATATTTTTCTTCAAGATTATATTTTAAATCAATTTTAGTTAATTTCTAAACATACTTGGCATGTCGGTAACCAACTTGATCTTATAACAAGTTCGGACCGATAAAGTCGTATACTCGCTTAACGAACGTTAAGGTTCTTCACAATAGAACTACATACTTGGTTAAGTCTATTTTGATTTTTATGGAGTTATCTCATAACATTTATTATTTTGGGAAGTTAACTTTGAGCTTGGTCAATTATCAAGTCTCGAACCGACAAACCCGAACACTCGTTTAAACCTCGTTTTGGTATTCTTATAACCAAGGGTTTTGCAATATTGCATTTTAACCCACATTATTACTTAACATAGGTTGAGTAAAAAAAAAGAAAAAAAATGAATAGAATACCGAGACCCGGTTTCGAGTAAACTTATTTTACAAAACTCGTTTCTTTAATTTCTCAAATATTTACATTTTAAATCCTAAACTTTATTTATTTACTTTATTTGTCATGTATTTTATTTTAAACCCTTCCAAGACTACCTACTAACACAAGACCCATTTAATATAGGTCTTGCTCGTTAAACCGATCTCTCCGATTATTCACGACACTATCTTTCAAGTTACTTATTAATGTGAGTACTTTTTCATCCCCCGTTTTCCATCTTCCATTTTGGGGTGCATACTTATTCAAATTCAAATGATTTATACTTGAGTCTTAAACCACAACACTTATTGTATATGTTTACTTAAATAAATGCTCGATTTGGTGTTATATGCTTTACATGATTATGTGCAAATTCTTGAATGCTAAGGAGGGTAGCCTCTTGAATGCTAAGGCGGGTAGCCTCATCAAAGTATGATCATACGTTAATTCCGAGTATATATGGTATCCCCATATAGAAAGGTGTCGTCAATGTATTCCTATTGACGATTTCATTATTGTCGTCAATGTATTCTTATTGACGGTTTTATTATCTAAATTGTTGCTACTATTTATTGTTTTCATATACTAGTTGTGGATTTCATACTATATACTTATTGTCCAAAACTATGAAAATTGCTCACCAACCTTTGTGTTAACAAACTCTATTTTATGCAATGTTACAGGTTTGATGTTAGCTTGATTGGATTACTTGAAGAAACTTATCATCTTGGATTTAGGATATTAGAAAATGAAAGAACAAGTTATTTGTTTATCTATCTATTTGGCATTTTGTATGAACAATTATTGTGTTATTTATGATGATATGGATTTAAATGAGTTGTTTAAATATTGTAACTTTATAGTGTCGTTGTGCAATGAGCAATCATGTCGCGCCTCGACGTTTCCGCCTTCATTAGTCGGGGTGTGACAATTGGTCGATGTGAGTTAGTGTCACAAGGAAATGTGGCAGGTTCAGGTCGGACAGGTTTCGGCACAAAACGAGTTTTAGATTAGAACGAGTTCGGTTTAGATTTTGGCTCAAAACAGGTTGCGAGCTGATATGAGTTTTCGCACGGGATGAGTTCGGTTCTGTTTTGGTTTCGTTTTCATTGATTTTCCAGTTTCAGCTCATTTGTCGAGTTTTTATTTCTTCTTTTTTTTGGTGGAACGAGGATAACAGATAAAACATTTTAGTTTTTTTTCCTTTCTTTTTGTTTTTGATTTATATTTTAAATTATGAACTTTTTATTGTTATTTTTGAATATTTTTTTAGGGGTTTTTCGATCCGAATAGAAATCCCCTCAAAGAAATAATAAAAAATAATAACGTAAAATATAAATAAAAACAAAAATCTAAAAGAAATTAAAACGTCTTTGCTGTTATCCTCGTTAAAAAAACGAAACCCGTTCCGACCCAAACAAAAACAACCCTTTTTTAAATTGATCTGTTCTGACCCAAAACCCATTCCAACCGAAATCTGTTTCGACCCATTACTCGTTCGACCCAACCCAACCCAACCCAACCCATTTGTCACCCCTACGTATAACGTGCATAATTATGAAAATAAGTTGCGTAAGTATGTACTTACATAATTTTCATACAAGTTGCGTGATCATATACCCTTGCTATAAAGACGTGTTGTCTCCTGATGATTTTGTAAGCTTTGTAAAAAGAACCATTTATACATTAACTTGATCATCATGTATAAGATTGAACTTTGTATATTTATAATAAACAAAGGTCTCAGGGCTATTTATTTAAGAAGCTTCAAAAATATTTGTAACACCACTTTCTCCTCTTAACAATATGATGAACGAGAGTTGTTTTGTAAGTTTTTCTAAAATACATATAATATTTGATTTATCGTACATAAATATATATTAAAATACATAGTTAGACAAAAAAAAGTACAATAACTAAAATGAGAATTAGCCACTTTTGGTTGTTTTCTTGAATGATCAATCAAGATATTTATTAGGAAAAAAAAACCCAGCAAGTTGCTAACTATAAGTTCTTGGCATTAAGAGCTTATTTGGTTTGAGTATTAGAACAGTAGAAAGAATAAATGAACATAAAAGGGATCTCTGGTTATTATTTTATTATATGTTTCTTTATAATTCCATGAAGCATAACTTCGTAGCATCTAAGAGCATCTCCACCTGGAGCAAAATGAAAGGTTTGTCTTAACGTGGACCGGAGCAAATGGAGCAACAGTTGTTTTTACCTGTGGAGGAAAACGGAGGGAAGGGTATTTGTCTGAGAATACAAACATAGGAGATGGAGTTTGAAATGAGCCCACTTGTAGACTATAATCAAGGATATTATCTTGCAGATGGAATCTATCCGGAATGGTCGACACTTGTGAAAAGCTTCAAGTATCCACACACTGATGAAGCGGAAGCTTTCAAAAAACATCATGAGTCAGCAAGAAAGGATGTGGAGAGGGCGTTTAGGGTCCTCCAAAGTCGATGGCATATTATAAAAGGCCATGCAAGGATTTGGAGCATAAAAACAATTTCTTATATTATGTTTGCATGCATTATATTGCACAACGTGATTGTGCATGATGAGGGGGAATTTGTAACTAACTGGACCGATGAGGTAGAAGTGGATGTGCAGCTGTCAATATCTGGACCGTCTGAAGCTTTTGCACAACGTATGGAGAGGTACAAACATTTGCGTAATAAGGATGTCCACCATATCCTCCGACATGATTTAGTACAACATATCTGTGCTAATATGCAGTTACCATAGTTAGGGGTAATTTTTCTTTTAGTTTTATCCATGTAATGTTTTAGTTTTATTCATGTAATCTTTTAGTTTTATCCAAATAATGTTTTAGTTTTATAATTACATAACATAAAACATAACTTAATAATTAGACCGTTCGTGAAAAAAAATATAACCGTTGGTAACAAAAATGACCGTTGGGAAAAAAATATGACCGTTGGTAACAAATATGACCGTTGGAAAAAAAAATTATAACCGTTGGTTACAAATATGACCATTGGTAACAAATATGACTGTTGGTTACAAAAATGACCGTTAGGAAAAAAAATATGACCGTTGGTTACAAATATGACCGTTAGTAACAAAAATGATCGTTGGGAAAAAAAATATGACCGTTGGTAACAAATATGACCATTGGGAAAAAAAATTATAACCGTTAGTTACAAATATGACCGTTGGTTACAAATATGACCGTTAGTAACAAATATAATCATTGGTTACCACTTTAAATACCCCTGCTTTATATTGGGAAAAAAAATTATAACCGTTAGTTACAAATATGACCATTAGTTACAAATATGACCGTTGGTAACAAATATAATCATTGGTTACCACTTTAAATACCCCTGCTTTATCTCATTCAACTACACCAACACTTTCAACTCCTCATCTCTTTCAACCTTCATATAATTCTTACTTCCCCACACT
Organism: Bidens hawaiensis; assembly: GCF_021521415.1. Taxonomy (NCBI): domain Eukaryota; kingdom Viridiplantae; phylum Streptophyta; class Magnoliopsida; order Asterales; family Asteraceae; genus Bidens; species Bidens hawaiensis. Next base: position 29,562 of record NW_027494648.1, on the reverse strand, counting down.
ACTAATCAAGTATGGAAAACCAGTTCCCATTTTCAAACTTGCTAAGTGGCTCTAACCCAAACCCGAGTGAGTCATCGAATGTCCCAACACTCGGGTTTTCTCAGCACCAACAATCAACATTTGCCCAATCAAACAACCCAAACCTAGTACCACTACAAGGTGGTTATCCTCCACAATACATGAATCTTCCTCCTCAACAAATGGCTTATCATCCTCAACAATTTTCTTATCCGCCTCAACAAATGTCTTATCCACCGTCTTTAGACAATCACTTGGGGCGTCGACCCAAGAACCATGTGCACCCTAGTCATATTCAAAGAAAAAAGGGAAAAAAGTGGAAGGGTCATCATCTAGGCCAACACTTGCCGTTCAAAGGTGGACTCACGCGGAAGAAATCATTTTACTTCAAGGCGGTCCACTATATCCATCACCTATATACTATTCCAATCAGCATAGATCTAAAATCTTGAAATTTATTATGCTGTATTTAAAGTTACTTGTCAATACCTCACAATGATGGTCCACAATCAACATTTCGGCGTCAAGAAGTTTTGTAAACGAATTTTGATAAATTGACAAAAGTGGTAACAACTATTGGTCAAACGGCTAGACCCTAAGGCCGGGTGTGACTCCATCCTTGAATGAATCAATGTATGCATTGTATGTTGATATTCTGTTGACATCAACCCTACATTCTACAGCCCGTGCCTTCAAAAGTCAAATCAATGTATGCAATGTATGTTGATATGGTGTTGGCATCAAACCCACACTGTAGCACATGTCTTCAAAAGTTAAGCTTTGTACACACATTTGGGCTCATGATGTTCTCACCTCTCTTGAACCTTATGAAAAAAAAATTATACATGTTCACCACTAAAACATCAAAAATAAAATTCCAAGTGCTTGCCTTTCATGAAAACATCAAACGAGTTACTATAAACCCTGTTGGCAGCACAAGCCATTGTAATGAAAGGTCTAACTACATCGATCCAGCACGTAGAACTCGTTTCCATACCTACAATAAACCAAAATTTGTTAATAATAAAATATACTGTGAGTAAAGAGTGGGACAAAATACATAAAGATCATAATAAGAAACAGGCCAGTCAACCCTCACACATTTTTCCAATACGTGTTTTCCTAGCGCTCTTTCAATTTATGTGTTGAGGTCCCTAAGTGGATCAACATCTACGCCCACGTCCTATAGAGTCATTTATCAAAACTAAAACAATATGAATGTTACTGAACCAAAACTGCATCCAATCATTGTGGCAAAAATCAGTTGCTAGATTAATAAAGGGTGTTATTCTTCAACTAGTCATGGGGTCTTTCGTAAGTACTGCATAGTAATTACATCAACAAGGAAACATAAGTATAGCATAACATCGTCTACACAATTAACATAAACAAGATGGGACTTATAAGTATCACGTAACATCGTCTACACAATTTAACATAAACAAGATGGGACATAGGGTTTCAAATTACTTTTGAAGGTTTGAAGGGATGCTGCTTCCCAATATCTTCTAGCTCTTCCTAGCATCTTTCATTCAATTTAACAAACATCTCAACAAAAAGGTGGTCCATTATATCCATCACCTATATAAATGAATCCATCCATCAGAATTTTTTTAAGGCTCCATTTCCGTGCGCCTCACATTGGTTGGACTTACTCATGACCACTATTTGAATAAGAGAAATATAATTAAAATTCCAGCGGAAATATTATCTTTCAAAATCATCATTTAGTTACACGTACAAAACCTTGCCCTTTTAAAACATAAGAAACATAACGTCTTGGATACCAGTTCTTCTAATGGATAACCTCGAGTGCCTCCAAACCCGCATCACTTCAGTCCATCAACTAACCTGTATGCATACTAAAAGTCAACTAGGCGAAGGGAGTTCTAGTTTACATGAATTTAGGTTACCTTTACACGTTCACATTATGTTCATCTCGTAAGACAATTTATCCTAACGGGCAATGACCGAAGTCATCAACATTCCATCATCTCTTGTAAGAGCAATCATTCTATCATCTTTCGTAAGAGCAAACATTACGCCCTGTCGGGCGGTGACTATTGTCACCATGATTCTATCTTCTCACGTGAGAGAAATCGATCATCATAAACACATAACGGGCACATAGTCCTGTGCTATATTTATAACACACTATACACACTTAATTACTAGGTGTGTTACCATAGCTATACATTCATACCTTAATTACTAAGTTACCAACAGTTAGCTATTACTTAATCTCATACTTAACCATTACGTGAGTAACTGAGTATGCATACAACTCAAAACATTAAAAAACTCACATGAATTCCTAAATTCTGAATTCAACTTCTTGAACGATAGTCACTCGTACCATTATACAAGGACTACGGATGAGCTCGGTACTATACCAGTATCGAATATCATACCGTTTGGTACCGGTTTTTCATTACCTAACCGCTTTTTCATAATTTCCTTTTTTTCCTTAAACGTTGAGAATGTGTCTATGCTTTTGTACAAGTTCACTATTTTCAACAAGTTTTTTTAACGAATTTGTTTCACAAGCATTTGGTTGACCTACTTCTATATAATCTGGTGTAGATGTTATTATGTTAAACATACATTTTTTTTAAACGAAGACTTTCTTGTGTGTTAGCTGTTAGGCCACTGCAATCCCCAACTTTGAAGAGCTCCGTTGCCTCACTCCAGAGAATGTTGTCTTAACGGGCAACTTGACAGTCGTTATGGCACCACAAGAGCAGAACTTTCTCGTGTGACCAACTTAAAAGTTCTTTATTATTAAGGATAGTTTGGTCATTTTACATAGACTTAACTGAAAATTTTAGCGCATTTAACGGGTAAGGGCCACTGTACTACGTAGTTACAAAATTCATGCTTCTGGACCACCCTATTAATAAGTTAATAACTATTAGGATCAAGTTTGTAATTAATTAGCTTCAAGGAACAAGCGTGCAATATCTGCAAATCACAGGGACCAACCATGCAGTTAAATATAATAGTAAGTTAAATATTGTTATCCATTCCTATTTGATTGGTAAATTTTATAGCAATTCACAGAAAATCAGTACAAATTTGGGAATATCAAAAGAGACGAGTGTTGGTACCAATATCGAAAACGACAAAAAATGAAACAAATACTCATACCGTTATCGTTACGGAATTGATGATATTGGTACGGTACCGGTATAGGACCGCAAGTATTCGGGAAAAAAAACTCATCCCTAAGAACTAAGCATTAGAGAAAACCCGCCAAAACCAGGAAAAGAACTCAATGAGCCAGTATCCAAACATCTATAGAATAATTTTCACCGTAGTTGATTATACTTATACGGCTCTAACTTGTACCGAATGTCGAGGCAGCTATTGGGACAAACCGATTCTGGGTGTGGCCAACTAAATGAAAAACCGGGTTTTCAAAAGAAAGTGTTCAGGTAAGGTCAATTCTAGTTCAGGGATCTTTTCGAATGGGATCGTGCATAACCAAGTTAGAACGGGTATGCAACCAGGTACGGAACACTAGCTCGTTAATATCAGGTTTCAGGTTTGTTCTAAGTACCACTTTTCACCGGTGAAATTTGTTGACTAAAACATTTTTGAAGAGTGCCGCAGCCTACTCACATGTTGACATGGATAAATTATAAGCGTGCTTATGCAATACTCATATCAGCTAGTTCATCACTGTAAGATATCTCAAATGTCACAAACTTTGTGCTAATTATGTGCAGATGTACTTAAAAACTTTGTGTTAGATTACGCCTTAATAAGCGCATTATTCTTAGGCAGATGCAAAAAGAGTGTGTTTCACCATCAAAACAATATTAGCATAAACGTACAAGAGACCAACAAAGGTTTCCGCAGTAGCCTTCTAATGCGCAAAATTGTTTAAGGTATAGAATTATTTTGTTAAAAGTACAATAAAGCAAAAAACCAATATAACACCATCATTCCTATGGCTCAAGCCTCCTCGGGTCACGGGGGAAGAGTGATGTTTTCCTTATGTTGTCGAGAGCGCAAAAGAGCATCACAACCCGCTCCAACCCGACTCCAAACCCACCATGTGGTGGTGCACCATACCTGTAATATTAATATCAGCACAAGCATATATAGATCATCTTCAAAATTCTTAATAAGTGGTTAACATAACAAGTTGAGAAACTAATACAGAATAATACATACCTGAAGGAATCAATATAAGTTGATATAGTTTTCACATCAATCCCGCATTCCGTTGCACGTGACTCTAAAAGTTCAGGTACGTGCACACGCTGGGCCCCCGAAATTATCTCCTCTCCTGAACAGAACGCAAAAAGTAAAGTTTAAAATATATTAAGTGTTATTATGTTGACAGCTAAAACTTATAAATAAAATGTAACTATGTAAGTGCAAGGTGGCTTGCCTCTAATAAAAACATCAAAGGAGTTGCTATAAGCCTCATTGTCGGGACATGGCATTGTGTAGAAAGGCCTGACTGCCAGAGGGTATCGGTGTAGAATATAGAACTCTGTTCCATACCTACAATCAGTTAAATATAGTATTAATAAGAAACACCAAAATCAAAATTGAATAATAATAATAACAACAAAGGCAAGTCAAGGAATAATAATAGCAACAACAACAATAATAATACTAATAATAATAATAAGCAGCAGGTCAAAGTTGGAGAATTTCACGTACTTTTCAAATACCAATTTTCCTAATGTTCTTTCAGTTTCCGTGTTAAGATCCCCAAGTGGATCTGCCTCGACGCCAGCATCCTATAACATCATTTATCAAAAATAATAAACGATTAAGATTATATCAAAATGCAATGCAACTTGTTAACAAACACAGATGAGGTCTATTAATGTTTGTTTAACTTTAAAACAAGAACACTTAATGATTATAATTTATTGTTCATGTTTGTTCATTAAAAAAGTGTTTGTTAGACAACCAACACCTACTAAAAGCATATGTGAATTATCCATATAAAAACAAATGTGAATATCCAAATTAAACTGGGCATAAGGGTTTTAAAAATATATAAAATAACACCGACTTTAAATAAACATTAGCAATAAATAATTTTGAATGCGAACGTAATTAAATTAACAAACATTCAAGAGAGCACATGAACAGATGAGACGTGTTTGTGTTCGCGTTCTTTCGTTCCATTAAATGAACAAAATTTTGTATTCATGTTATTCGTTTATTAAATGCACAACCATAAAAGAACTTCCCACTGACCGATTCACTAAATGTCCGGTCCTTTAAAAGACCTATTTAATGGGACAAAAGACAGTTGAAAAGGTATTGTGTCATACTGAACCGACCCGTGTTTTATAGTGTTTTATGAAATAACTAGTGTTAGATATAACAAAGAACAGAATACTATCACAATACTATCTTTTTTAACAAAGTTATCCAAAAGGCTTCAAAATAAATCATCTTTTTACTAACCTTTAGCATTTGGATCCCCTCTTCAAATGTGAGACGTAAAGTCTTCCTTAAGTACTGCATATTCAATAACACCAACACAGAAACATAAGTATAAAAGCATATCATATAAAGAAACTAACATAAACAAGAGAAGAAATTTAAATTACTTTTAGAGGTTTAAAGGGATACTGCTTCCCAATGGCTTCAAGCTCTTTCTGGCATTTCTCTTTCAATTTATCGAACATCTCTACAAAGAGACGGTCCACTATATCCATCACCTATATATGAAACAAATCATCAAACCTTTTGAAATCTTACAAATAATTTATACTTTATAAGTACTTGTCTATACCTCAGAATAATGCTCCTTAATCTCCATTTCCACATCAAGGCCTGTGAATTCACACAAATGCCTGTGTGTATACGAGTCTTCAGCTCTGAAAACAGGACCCACCACAAAAACACGCCCAAAATCCCCACATATTGCCATCTGTTTGTGAAGCTGGGGAGACTGTGCAAGACATGCAGGTTGTTTTTTGTATTCCAGTTTAAAAACAGCTGCACCACCTTCACTAGTTCCTGCAGTTAACTTTGGAGTCCGGATCTCAACAAAATCTTCATTCAGCAGAAACTGGCTAAAAAACTGCACAAAACAATATCAAGTTTGATAATTGGATATGTATACTTACTAGAACACATAAATGATAAATAGGCATACAAAAAGCATATAAAAACAAACATGATGTCATACATTTGATACTTGGCATTCAAGACGATAAATCCCTTGATTTGCTGGCGTTCGCAGGTCCAGAACCCTGTAGTTCAAACGAGTATCCTGATTGACACGAACAAGTTGTTCTCCAGCCTGCATAGCAGAAATAACCATTTGATCATATAAAACTGGGACAAGTTCTTAGTGACAATTATATAAATCAAAAATCTATCAAACATTGAAAGAAAGACGCACAACAATATACCTCCAAAGCCTTCTCAATTTCGACCTCACTCCTGGCCGCATCCTCAACATTTATAGGAAGCACTGTTGCAGCCCTGTTTACACAATGAATCGTCCTCACTTGGACTTCAACCTACAAATGTTGAATTACATGTTGCCTTTCAATAACACAGAATTCAAATATGAATTAAGAACATTTATATAAATCAAGACACCACAACTATCAATCTATGAATATACAAATCACCAAAACCTACTAATTAGTTACAAATCTAAAAGCTATATATTGGTTCATCGTATAGAAAAGTAGTTAACATAAAAATCTACAAATCACCAAAAGATAATTTGTAAGAGTCAGTGACAGTTACAATCTAACTTGCAAACATTCATATAATTTAAAAACACGACTAAGAATCTACAAATGACAAAACCTAACTTGCAGAACTCACAATCAAATTTGCACACATTTATATAGATCTTATATAAATCAAAACACCACAATTATCAATCTAAGCATCTACAAATCACTAAAACCAAATTTGCAGAACTCACAATCTAATTTGCAAAAATTTATATAATTCATAATAGGGGTGTGCATGAGTCGGTTCAATCAGGTTTTATTTTTGCGGTTTAACTAACAACTACGCAGTCGATATCACCAATAAATCACCGATGTATCGTTTTATAATTCAAATCACCACACATATCAAACTAACAACTACACAGTCGATATTGCCGAAAATTCACTGGCGTATCGGTTATCAGTCCCTTGGTAAAATATCGGTCATAATACCAGTCCCAATATTATCAGTGATATTGACTAATATTGGACCAATATATCACCAAATTTCCCGATATCAATTTTTTAAGTCAACTTTTAGTCAATTTTTAGTGTTTAATGTTAGTGTTTTAAGTCATAATCAGCTCCTACTTCCTTATACCTACTTGCTACAATCGTTAGTGTTTTGCAAGTTGCAAAAGATTAATTTGTTCATGGTAGGAAAGTATTTTGAATTGTTAAGTGTTAAATGGTTAGATATATAGATTCTGCATGAAATTACCAATATCCCACCGCAATAACCGATATCTCAAAATCAGTCCTTGACTGATATTCGATATTTTTTAGGCATTAACTGCCCCTAATTCAAAACACCACAATTATCAAAGTATCTCCAAATCCACAAAACCTAATTTGCAAAATTCACAATCTAATTTGCAAGCATTTATACAAATCAAAGCACCACAATTATCATTTATCAACCTAACAATCTACAAATCACCAAAACCTAAGAGTGCAATTTACCTGTTGAGATGCACCTTTAATTCCCTCAGGAGGAACCGTAACAATTCCATCAATATCAACAAACGACTTTTTGTTTCGGTTCAGTTTTTTCAGTTAAGGTTTTTTCGGTTTCATGCACACTTCTATAGAAAAGTAATTAGCATAAGAATCGACAAATCACCAAAACCTAATTTGCAGAATTCACAACCTAATTTGCAAAAATTTATGCAAATCAAAACACAACAATTATCAACCTACGCATCTACAGATTACTTAAAACATAAAATGCAGACTTCACAATCTAATTTGCAAGCATTTATATAATTCAAAACACCACAATTATCAATCAAGCAATCTACAAATCACTAAAACCTAATCTCCTAACATTTATATCACCACAATTATCAACCTAACAGTATACAAGCCACCAAAACCTAATTTGCAGTATTCACAATCTATTTTACCTGCTGAGATGTGCCTTTAAGCGGCTCGGGAGGAACCGTAACGACTCCTTCGATATCGACAAACGACTCCTTACTTATCGCAGCAGCATACTTCACCATTCGAGCACTCACAAGATCCGGAGCCACCGTCAACACACACTGCACCGTATATCCTCTCTCTCTCACCATCAGAAATGCCATCTTACTCCCCACGGCACGAATCGTCTGAGCTCGGCCTCGAATCAACACCGTACGGTCCTTCAATTCGTCCGTTAGAGCACTGACGGCGGTCCATACGCGGCCGGAAACCTCCTTTGATTGAAGATCTGCGATCGGAACGTCGCCGTAGTTAGCGGCGAGTGGATCCGGACCGTCAATTGAAACGCCGGCGACACCAGACGCGGCGGTCGCCGCCGCGGCGGCTTCCTGACGGCGGCGGAGCTTATCGGCTTTGGCGGCTTCTTTCTTTGCTGCTTTTTTGCTTAGTTCTTGTGGTGGCTGCTGCTGTTGCTCTGGTTCCATTCGAAGACGGTTAGGGTTAGGGCTTTAGTTTTCTGAATGTGTGAAGGTGAAGGTGAAAATGAAGGGAATGATTAGGGTTTTGGGTGAATCGTTCCGTGGAGTATTTATTCATTAACTCTCCGTGTTACCCAAGTAAAAAAACTCCAATTTGAATTAATTAATTAAATTAAATGAAATTCAACTTTGATTAAAAGACTCAAAACTATGGGAGACTATTAATTAATTAAATTAAATGACGTTCTACTTTGATTAAAAGACAAAACTATGGGAGCCTGGGAGTTAGGGCCGGTGATCACGGTTCGGTTTCAAACTATAAAATCGTCCAAACCATTTATTCGTTTGGTTTTGTGGTTTTTTTTCTTTAACGTTCGATCAGTTTTGGGTATGCGTTACACAAAAAACCGGTCGTATAAAACCGGGCCGGATGATTTAAGAATATATTAATTTTTAAAATTTTATAGTATTTTCTGAAATAAAATAACTCTGAAGTTTAAACCACGAAACCAAACCGTTCATAACGGTTTGGTTTGGTTCGGTTTTAAATTTCAACGGTTCGGTTTTAGTTTCCGTTATTAAAAACTGTTACTAGCGATTTGGTTCATGATTTGACCTAAAACCGTTAAACCAGGACCGTGAACAACCCTAATGGGTTTGGGTTTATCTTATGGTTGTTAGAAATGAAATGATAATATAATGTCAAAGTTTATTTTTTATATATTTATAAAATGCATTAATCTAATGCTACTTGATCAAAACTATGGATTTTGCGGATGTTTGAAACTTTTCAAGAAAAATACGGATATTCAACAATTTTGTTATATATGTGACACTAGTTTCCTAAATTATGAACTAGTATTTTACCCGACGCGTTGTATCAAGATAGGTCGGTAAAAACTGGTGGTGGTAAACCCAAGCATCGAGGCGATAAGTCGACACGAATTCTGTTGGTTTTTGTTGCGTTTGATACAGTACAGAAACTAAAACAAAATTACGGGAATTCGGTTACATTCTTAAAAGTAACGAAACCAAAACAAAACAATCAAAAACAAAATGCCTTCCATCAAAAAGGTGTCGTCAAGTGGCCCCATGGGGTCATTGCAACACCAAAACTCTTAATTAATAGATAGTTCGTTGATGTTGGTTAGATAATCAGCAGCATTTCAATGTCCCACTTCCAGGCTACAATATATTTGATGTTGGTTAGAGAATTAGCAGTATTTCAATGTCCTACTTCCAGACTACAATATATTTGATGTTGGTTAGAGAATTAGCAGCATTTCAATGTCCCACTTCCAGGCGACAATATATTTGTTGTCACCTTGTTGCCATTGTTGTTATCTTAGTCTTTCTCTTTTCACGTTGAGGCTTGGCTTTCTTGAATTCACGACCCTTATCCCCCACACTAGAGTCGTTTCACTATTGCATTATGGTCGCGCATGCCTTAATCCGTTTTTTGATTCACAAAGTGAGAGCATAACATATGGTAATATGTTATTCAACATATATAGTTATATTATATTAATTTTATCGTATCAAAGGGCCTGTAGCCATTAAGGATAAAGGTGTCTGAAAATTAGTCATACAATAACAATGAACAAAGGTATAGAAGTAAAGTTAGATTTAAAGATTATGTGAGTTAACTTGTCAAAAATACTTTTATCTGTTAACCGATAATATATTTGAATATTATTGGTTTGCATTATTTGTATTATTTTGTATTTAATAGTTTGTTAGATCTTCCAAGTTTATCTCATTGACTTTGTGTATATTAGGAGATTATTATGTGAATAACAAACCATCCAGTTTTCTATCCTCTCACATGGTATCACAGTTGGCCATAGTTTGAAGCTTTCAAACCTACTGCCGCCATCCTTGTTCCTTCCCAATAGGTTTTCTCTAATTTCCGATCATGGGAGATCCAAAACCTCAAGCTTTACACCCCGTTTACACTGTCACTAACATCAAAAATAAGGTCCGCGTTCTTGATGGAGTGAAGGTCTCTTACTCCTCTTGGGTAAAGCTTTTCCAACTCCATGCCCGAGGGTACGATGTGCTCAATCACATCGACGGTTCGCCAGCCCCGGAGCAGACAAATGCCGACTACCCCTCCTGGATGAAGATAGATGTGGTGGTTCTTCAATGGATTTATGGAACCCTCTCAGACGACCTTCTTGTTCGGGTCCTCGACAGCGAATCCACTGTTTTCGAGGCCTGGAATCGTGTCCAAGGAATCTTCCTTAACAACAAGGGGGCGCGAGCTGCTGCTTTGGAACACGAGTTCACGAACCTGTCTCTCAAAGCCATGCCCTCACTTGAAGCCTACTGCCAGCGCCTTAAGGAACTTGCAGATCAACTTGCTAATGTTGATTCACCCGTTAGTGAACAACGACGGGTTCTTCAATTGGTCAGTGGTCTCCCACCGGAGTATGACACCGTCGCCTCTTTTCTTAACCAGTCTCTCCCGTCATGGGAAAATGCATGTAGCATGTTGCAACTCGAGATGCAACGTCAACATGCTCGAGAAACGCATCTTCCAACACCCGTTGTAGCGGCTGCACTCACCGACAATTCCCAGGTTCCGGCTTCACGGGACAACCACCGTGGGCCTACCTCTTCACATCGCCACCCCAATAACAACGCAAACAAACGTGAACAACCCATATCTGGTAAGCCCAACAATACTTGTGGACTAGGTCCACAAACAATTCAGCCTTCGGCTCAACCCACTGTCCAGCCACCTCCATACCCATATTGGCCTACAGCCCCTTATTGGGTCCCACCCCCATGTCCCTTTCCAACCCAAGGATGGGCCCAACCATGGCAGCCTAGACAGCAGCCTCGAAACACCAGTCAAAACCGAGCCGGTTCATCTTCGGCACAAGTGAATCTGACCGAGTGTGACCCCATGGAACCCACACAGATTGCTGCTGCGTTTCAAGCCATGACTATGGAGCAACCAGATGATCCATGGCACTTGGACTCCGGAGCCACTTCTCACGTGACCTATGATCCAGGTAAACTCGATTCGTTTTCCTCGTATTCTCCAATATCGTCAATATTTGTAGGAAATGGCAACAAAATTCCAGTACTTGGATCGGGTAATGCCACCCTTCAAACATCATCCAAACCGTATACTTTAAAATCGGTTCTTTTTAATCCTGATATTATTAAGAATCTGATTTCTGTCCGACAATTTAATATTGATAATTGGACATCTATTGAATTTGACCCGTTTGGATTTTCTGTGAAGGATTTCAAGGATGGGACGATCCTGAGTCGTCACAATAGTTCGGGTCACCTGTACCCGTTCACCAACCATGGTTCCACCGCTACCGCTTGTTTTGCTTCCGCTCAAGAGTCTCCTTCATGGCACAACCGACTTGGACACCCAGGTCAACCCGTCATGGAGTTTCTTCGTTTAAATAAATTTATTGCTTGCAATAAACAGTCATTTCCTTTTAATTGTCATTCATGTCAGTTGTCGAAACATAAACGATTACCGTTTTCGGATTCGGTTTCTAACACTTTAGTGCCTTTTGCTATTTTACATTGTGATTTGTGGACTTCTCCAATTTTAAGTCATGCAGGATACACATATTATATGGTTTTGGTGGATGACTTTACACAATATACATGGGTTTATCCCCTAAAGTTTAAATCTGAAACGTTTGATAAATTTACCCATTTTCATGCTTTTGTTCAAACCCAATTTAAAATGAAAATACAATCTTTTCAATGCGATATGGGTGGTGAATTTAACAATCACTCGTTTACAAACTTTGCCAACCAAAACGGCATTTAATTCCGTTTCTCATGTCCACACACATCTCAACAAAACGGTAAATCCGAACGGATGATTCGATGTCTAAACGATATTATGTTTACATTATTAACTCATGCTTATCTCCCATCCGCATTTTGGGTTGAAGCTCTACACACGGCTTCTTACCTTCATAACATTCTTCCAACTCCACTTCTCCAAAATCGAACCCCAACCTCCGCTCTATATCTTCGTCAACCTTCATACGAGCACCTTCGTGTGTTCGGTTGTGCTTGCTACCCAAATACTTTCGCAACCCGAACCAACAAACTTGAGCCTCGATCCTCATTATGCATTTTCCTCGGTTACCCGGCTAATTATCGTGGCTATCGATGCTTAGAAATCTCCACGGGCAAAACAATATTTTCTAGGCATGTTACATTCAATGAGCAAAATTTTCCTTTTAGAAATCCTAACACTCCCGCACCTGATCACTCATTTCTAGACCCATCCCCAATTTTTTTTCACACAACCCACTTCATTTTCTAACAACTCACATCCAATTCCACCAACTGAGCCACCCGCACCTATTCCTAACAGCCCAACAAATCAACCCAATTTACCCCAACCAACTTCCTCTACGCCCGACATGCAACCAGACCCACCCTCCACACCTCTCCATCATTCACCCGCCACCTCCACATCTTCAAACAGTACCATTCCGACACCTCCATCCTCACCGCCCCATCCCCAACATATTCCCACTCATCATATGGTTACGCGTTCACAAACCGGCTCCACCAAACCGCGTGTCCCGTTCACCCTAAATGCCACTCACATTTCTCCACTACCCAAGACCTACCTAGCCGCGTTAAACGATCCAAACTGGAAAAATGCCATGTCTAATGAATATGAAGCTCTATTGGAAAATAATACATGGGAATTAGTTTCGAGACCTGCAGATGCTCCAAATATTCGATGCATGTGGCTATTTAAACATAAATATAAATCGGACGGTACATTGGAACGTTATAAAGCCCGCCTCGTTGTTAATGGTAAAAGTCAAACAGTGGGCATAGATTGCGAAGATACTTTTAGCCCGGTTGTGAAACCCACAACAATTCGGACGGTTCTTACTTTAGCCGTCTCCCGATCTTGGTCGATTCACCAATTAGATGTCAAAAACGCATTTTTACATGGCAACTTAAAGGAAACCGTTTATATGTTTCAGCCACCAGGTTTTGTCAATACCACTACACCTAAATATGTTTGCAAATTGAACAAATCCCTCTATGGCTTGAAGCAAGCTCCAAGAGCATGGTACCAACGTTTTGCCGGTTTTCTTACAAAGTGTGGTTTCAAAAGTAGCGTTTGTGACACGTCCTTGTTCATCTACAAAAATGGAAATCAAATGGCGTATCTCTTACTTTATGTAGATGACATTATCCTAACCGCTTCCAACGATGCCCTTTTGAGCCGGATTATTAAGTCATTATCCTCAGAATTTAAAATGACTGATTTGGGCTCCTTACACCACTTCCTTGGCATACCGGTTGAAAAAAAGAATCATGGTTTATTTTTGTCTCAAACAACATATGCTATGGACATTTTAGAACGAGCCGAAATGTCAAATTGCAAGCCCATTAACACACCAGTTGAAATCGGTTCCAAGCTCAGTGCCACTGTCGGCTCTCCGGTCACCGATCCTTCTATGTATCGAAGTCTTGCAGGAGCTTTGCAATACCTCACTTTCACTCGACCCGATCTTGCATACGCGGTGCAACAAATCTGCCTATTTATGCATGATCCTAGGGAGCCACACCTTCAACTACTAAAACGTATCCTTCGCTACGTTAAAGGTACGTTACATCTTGGCCTTCAAATTTCACCTTCCAAGTCCACAAAACTTATCGCTTATTCTGATGCGGATTGGGGTGGTTGTCCCAACTCTCGTCGGTCTACATCTGGATATTGTGTCTTTCTTGGTAATAATCTGATTTCCTGGTCTTCCAAGCGCCAACAAACCATTTCTCGGTCAAGCGCCGAAGCGGAATATAGGGGAGTGGCTAATACCGTCGCTGAAACAAGTTGGGTCAGAAATCTTTTGCTTGAACTACATACACCCGTACGCGATGCCACAATTGTCTATTGTGATAACATCTCCGCTGTTTACCTAACTGAGAACCCGGTACAACACCAAAGGACTAAACACGTTGAACTCGACATCCATTTTGTTCACGACAAGGTTAGAATCGGAGATGTACGTGTTTTGCATATTCCCGCCGACTATCAATATGCGGATATCTTTACTAAGGGCTTACCGAAGCAACTATTCGCTCGCTTTCGATCCAGTCTGTGCCTTCGGTCAACTACAGCTCACACTGCGGGGGAGTGTTAATCGATAATATATTTGAATATTATTGGTTTGCATTATTTGTATTATTTGTATATTTTGTATTTAATAGTTTGTTAGATCTTCCAAGTTTATCTCATTGACTTTGTGTATATTAGGAGAATATTATGTGAATAACAAACCATCCAGTTTTCTATCCTCTCACATTATCATTATTAAAATATATAGATATTATTTAGGCATGTATCCACCAACGCACATACTTACGACATCTACCCTTGGATAGACCACAACTTAAACGAAGGGTTTGAATTGTGTGCATTTGATGGATTTCAAGTTGGTAGGTTGAACCCAAACCTATTAATTAAATAAATGATATCAATTTTGTTAAATATAATTCATTAAAACATATTATGGTTAAATGCCAAGTGTTGAAATGTATGTGTATAATATTTATTTCTAATAATTGGTTTTACAGCTTTGTTTACTTTTAATGTTGGAACTAATTGTGTGGGCTGCTAAGGATATGGGCTTGAAACTAAAGATTTGGACTTAATTGGGCTTGATCGAAGCTGAAAATGTTTGTTGACTGTTGCATTTTGAAGACTTAGGTGGTGTTTGTTTTTGCTTAAAACATCTGCAGGAGGCTTATGTCTGCGTCTGCGGGCGCGCAGACATAAGCTTTTGAAGACTGTTTGTTTTTTTTTTAAATAAGATCTGCAAGCTGCTTTTATAGTCTTAAAAAAGAAGCTATTGTTTAATTTTTTCACACTTCTTAACATCCTACCAACACCCAATGTCCAACACCACCACCACCCATCATGCGCCGCCACCACCACCACCGTCCACCACCACCCACCGTCCGCCACAACCATCACCCACCACCACCGTCCCCCCCCCCACCACCCACTGTCAGCCACCATCACCGTCCATCACCACCACCGTCCACCATCCACCACCACCACCCACCACCGTCCACCACCACCACCCACCCACGTCCGCCACCACCACCGTCCATCAACACCACCACCCACCGTCCGCCAAAATCACCATCCACTACCACCACCACCATCCATTACCACCACCACCCACCCGTCGGCCACAACCATCGTCCACTACCACACCCACCGTCCACCACCACCACCCACCTACTATCCGCCATCAACACCTTCCACCACCCACCACCACCGTCCATCACCACCACCACCCACCCGTCGCCCACAACCATCGTCCACTACCACCACCCACCGTCTGCCACCACCACCCACCACCACCACCTACCATTCGCCATCAACACCGTCCACCACCCACCACCACCGTCCATCACCCCTACCCACACCACCCACCCCGTCGCCCACAACCACCGTCCGCCACCACCACCCACCGTCCGCCACCACCACCCACCGTCCGCCACCACCACCTAGCATCCGCCACCAACACCGTCCACCACCCACCACCACCGTCCATCACCACCACCACCACCCACCACCACCATCCATCACCACCACCACTCACCCGTCGACCACAACCATCGTCCACTACCACCATCCACCGTCCGCCACCACCCACCACCACCACCTACCATCCGCCACCAACACCGTCCACCACCCACCACCATCACCATCCATCACCACCACCACCCACCGTCCACCACCACCACCGTCCACCGCCAACTATTTTACTAGTCTACCGACGTTAAATAACTTCTATCTACTGTGATATGTATGATAGGTAACTAATTTTCAGCTTATGCAGACGATACCCCGGTTTATACAACAAACAGTATTATATTTTCAAATTACAGACCTTCAGACCACATCTTCAGTTGCAGACATGAAATCAGATTGCAGATAGTTTTTGTCTTCAAAAACAAACAGCACCATAATATTGATGGCTGTTGTCATGATATGAGATCAAAGTGAGTAGCCAGTTTTACATGTTGTATTTGTGTGAGAAATATCATTTTGTTGATGAGATTTAATCTAGGTTAAAGAGTGTTCCATGGATGTGTTATCTAAGTTTTTGATTTGATTCCGATATGTTGAAGATTCATGTGTTTGATATAAAGTGATTATAGGAGAGCCTTTGTTGTTACAATGGCCACCCAAATCAAAGTCATATTCAAATATGTGGCGAAGAAGGCTATGCACTATATGACTAGTTGATTACATTCAGCCATCGACAGTGGTGCGTGATGAAAGAGGTGGCAGCATTTTGTGTTGTGGCCTTGTGGGCAGAGATGGTGGTCCTCTACTGATATGCATTGTTAGATGTAGAAAAAGGAGTCGAAATGACCATAATGTCCTCACAAGCAACACATATGAGGTCATTTAGTAAATGGCCATCTTATGTCTTGCTTGGAGGAGGAATCACTAATGAATATGGGAGTCAATCAATGAGACGAGTTGCTCGTAAGTTACTCAAGATCGACTTGCTATAAGCTCAAATCAAGCAGAGCTTAAACTGGCTTGAGCAAAGGCGCTCGAACATGAGCTTCGCTTATCAAGCTTTAGTAGGCTCACAAAGCTAAACAAGCCTATTACTTTTATAATGATCAAACAATTATTTTCTTAAGTAATGCAAATATATTTTAGACCAAAAAAAACAATGACGGATTTTAGGGAAAGAATATAAGTGACAATTTAGTAACAAACTAAACATGGAGCCAATGTTTATGTTTTAGCATCAATGTATCATGACATCTTAATTTTGGTTATCCCCTTAAAACTTTTATTGTTAATGCACATCCCCTTTTAACTTATCCCCTTATAACTTTTATTAGTTAGGGTAATGGATTGTTTATTAATTATATAAGTTTCATACTCGATTATAAAATCATTTTTCATACCCCGGTCTTATACAGTCTAGTACATGCCACTCGATACTTATATGATTTATGAGTATTAAGTATGCCCATTTATAATGTTAAGCGGTTAAAATTTAGCATTTGTACTTTCGTTTATACAATCCAGCCTTAAACTCGTCTAAAAAGTAACATAATTGATAAAATCATAAAATATACAAACTTGCACGTGCAAAACACTGTTATACACTTGGGTTGGGCCTAGGCCAACCTCTCAATCCAATATTTTAATTTAGGGTATGTTTGGTTGGAGGTAATGGAATGAATGAGGAATGGAATGGAAGAAGGAATGGAATGGACAAGGGAATGAAATGGATCATTATCATTTATTTTTCTTGTTTGGTTAACCTATAGGAATGAAATTATTTATTAATTTTTATTGTTTGGTGTCTAAAAAAATTGTAGAAATGAAATAGAAATAATAAAAACACTTCTATCTCAAAAAAGTGAATACTTTTTAAAGCTAAAAAAAAAAAAAAAAAAAAAACCTACACCATCTAATTATTTTGAAAAAAATCACTTGCAAGGTTAATAAACGGTGTTATAGTTTTACTACCTTTAGCATTTATATTCCTTCTTCAAATGTAAGTCGTAAGGTATTCCAGTAATGCATATTTGATAGCATCAGCACATAAACATATGCATAAAAGTATATCATTATTGTTGGCTCAATTGTTGCCGAGCCTAAGCAAGGAACCCAACTCGTGAGCTAGGGGGTTTGGGTCCTCCCATGTGGCTTCAACAAGTTGGCTGTGCGCTTAAGGGGTTTTCTTAATGACCAAGTTAGTGACTTAAACGAGATTACTTGTTATCTAAGTTGTGTTAATATTATCACATTATTGAGTCTACTATACCAAGATGATATGTTGTTTGTAATCATACTTCCCATGCTAATGATTTCCAAAGAAACTCTCATTTTTGGACAAAAGGTGTTATCGGGCAACTCGACCAGTTTTGGCCCAAACTTAATTTTTTAACCATTAACTAAGCTCCCAACATGTTCCATTTTATCACCTATAGTTCAAATGAAGCTTACATGACCTGAGAATATGACATCAACTTGATATCAAGACACATACACGGGTGCTCATTATTTACCCGTCCTATTATTGTTGCAGCTCGACTCGTTAGAGGACTCCGACCGGTTTTCAATGCGATTGGAAAGTGATTCCAGCATCTTTGGGCTCAATATCATGTTTACCTTCTGTGAACATCTCCATGATCTGTACTTTATATTAGGAAAAAAAACAACAACTGTAAACATGTGACTATTTTGTAACTCGTTAGAATGTCATGTAGCATTAATTTGTACGTTTTAGGTTTTAGGTTAGGTATATTGAATTTTAATAATTCAAACTTGGCCTAATTGGCCGATATTAATCTTAACTTAAGAAATTTCCTACATTAATCTCAACTTTCATTCTATTGGCCTCTACTGAGCCTTTTCTTAACGGGAACTAACCTAGAAAGTTTTAGAGCAAAATATGTTATTTCTCAAAGTTGAGGGAGACCAACGAAAAATGTAATTTAACTTAAAAACTCACCACCACGGCCGCCACCACCACTACTACCACGACCACTATCGCGACCGCCGCCGCCGCCACCGCGACCGTCGCTGCCGACTTCACCACCACCTCCGTCGCCGCAACCGTCACCTGTTTATGAAGGGAGGGTTTGAAAATAGGATATTGGGTTTTAATAATCCAAATTTTGGTCTTTTGGTTGAAAATAATAATTATATAAAATTTTAAACAGGCGAAGATGGTGGCGGTGGTGGCGACCGCGCCGTGGTGGTGAGTTTTTAAGTTAAATTACATTTTTTATTTGTCTTCTCCAACTTAAAGAAATAACGCATTTTGCTCTAGAACTAATTGGGTTAATATAATGAAAATTAGGATTAATGTAGGAAATTCTTAAGTTAGAACTAATATTATCAAATTTTAAATTATTAAAATCCAATATCCGTTACGTTAAACTTAGACGGTTTTACGGAAAAAGAATTAGTTTTATTTTATTTTAACATGTAAAATAAGGTAGTTATATATATATATTAAAAAGCAAAAGTCAGGCCTCTCACATATAGTACTGTTCATCGATTTGTGGTTTGCATTCTGATGCGTGTACAACTTATTAACCTCACCGGCTCTTTCACATATCCCACCGCTTCTTCTGTACGTGTTATTCTCACTCTCTAGAGAGAGCCGGCGGATCACCACCGTAATCCTAGGCTGCGCCAGTCGCCGATGATTTGGAGCTTTTTCTCTACTTCATCTTAAATCAGAACACGGCAACGGTAGACCTCGGTGGCGTCGCGCTGGAGGCGGTTCAGTACTCAGCTGGACGGTGATTGCGTTTCGTAACTGTGGCTGCCTTTGTCTTTGTGGCTTATGTATGGCTTCAAGGCGCCAGAATCGTGGTTGCTAACCGCCTGTGAAGGTTGTCTGGTGGTTTAGTGCTCAGGTGGCCGCGATCCATAGGTAATCCATCTTCTATCGGTGACAGTTACCTTTTGTGTGTTGCCGTCAGTTTGGTTGATGATGGTTATGATGATGTTAAATTTCTTCACCTCGGTTATTTGGGTATATGATAACTCAGTTTCTGGTAATAGATTTGATATTGTGTATGCAGTCGGCCTTGAAGTAGTTAAGGTTTTAAAAACATGATTGATTAGGGCTTTTAGGGGATTTGTACAGATTCTGCTATTGTGGGTTTCAGTTTCCAATTTCTTATATGCATATAGGACTTTAGTTTGGGTTTTTTCTATAACATGTAAAACATTTGATTTGATGAATGTGATTCATTATATGTGTTCTTGCAGCTGAATTTGAAGGTAATTGAAGGCTATGATGACTTAACATTAATTGAGTGAAGCTCCAAGATTCTCCGCAGCTTGGCATGGCAATATCGAAGGATGGCAAGTGCAAGATATGTGTTTACTTCTCCACTTGCAACCTTTGTTGCAGCCATTGCGGTGTAATCCTCTTGCTCAAATAATAGATTGGTCTGAGCCTAATTTAGTGAAAGTTTTCTTATTATTTATATTGGATTTTGACTGTTTTGTTGCTTTGGGTTACCTGCCGGCTGAATGTCCCACATCACCTGATAAATAAAAAGCGATAGGTACGTAAATACAAACTATAAACGGTTAAAGGAGGATGTTGCACTATTGTGCTTGCTTTGACAAACTTTTCTTTTCCAGGTTTACCCGTCAGAGATACAGGTAACCCGGATCGGACAAACTGTGTTACATTTCATCTCTAACTGATCAAACTCGGCTATGGTTTGCATTCATTAGATTTGTGGATTTGGTAATTTTATATGGAACTCCAAATAACTTTGCGGGGTCAGTGTACAAAGAACAAATGGGCATGCTAGAGATCATGGAGACTAATGGGTTCGTG
The DNA here is from genome assembly GCF_021521415.1 of Bidens hawaiensis. Classification (NCBI taxonomy): domain Eukaryota; kingdom Viridiplantae; phylum Streptophyta; class Magnoliopsida; order Asterales; family Asteraceae; genus Bidens; species Bidens hawaiensis. The sequence continues at coordinate 8,547 of NW_027494648.1, read as the reverse complement.
TAATCTGAGCGAAGTTTCATGAGTTTTAACAGGTTTGTTGTTCAACAATTATGTGTATTTATGTCTTTGTTTTTGGGTTGTCAAAATTCTTTGTTGTAAGGGTATAAACTTAGGGGTTTACATGTCCTTAAATCTCATGCTGATATTTGAGTGACCAATAAGCTATGTTAACTTAAAGCAAAAATGGAGGAAAACATAACTCTACGCGCATGTAACCACAAACCACTTATCTAAATGCGTCAAACGGATTGACCGGTAATAACCAAGTTGTTGAATTAGAAAAAGAATTTACTTAAAGGGTCATAAACAGGTTAATGGGTCCACCTATCTAACTTAACAGGTAAACAAGTGAAGCAGAACGCGACCCATTTAATTATAGTTATAACCATATTCATTATTTTCAATGTTTGAAGTGGTTAACTTACACTATGTAAGTATAGCTATAGTTTTTTGATTTGTTGTTTCAACTTATATGATCTTTTGTTTATTGAAAGTATTTTTTCCAATTTATGTACTTTTCTTTATTTTTATATTTAATAATAGAAGTGTGTGACAATCTGTTTGAAATCCCACATTCAAGCAATCACTAAATAAACAATGCTTTTAGACTGGACTCATTGGAGTATCCATACTCTGGGTACAGTTCACACGATAAGTCAGTTAGCTGACAAGAACCCATTTTAATCTTTTTCGTATTATCCAACATACAATTTTCTTAAAAGTGCGAAAAATGTGACTCTTTTAGTTAGCTAACATGTAATTTGCTTTGTTTCAGATTTGGAGTAGAAGACAGAGAGGATATGGAGCATGATATTCTTCAAGCTTTGAAGGCTATATATAATAGTCGTGGTTCAACTCTGTGTGCATATTTGCGTTATGTAGTTACATGTTATTTATTATTCTTGAACTTTGTAGAAACTTGGTCGTGATTTATAAACGCATCCGCTCGCTGCAACATGCGGGTGAAAAAGCTTGTTTACCTTGAAATATAACATTCTGAATCTAGTGTTGACCGCAATGTTTATTAAAAAAAAAAAAGCTGATCGATTGTTTTAATAGTAGAAATCAATTATGAAACATTATTTACACATTTGCATTAAAAGATCATTGGTGGATTTACCTGACCAACTTACCTTAAATTTTAGCTCGTTTTGACTATATTATTTAGGTTTTCATATATGGGTCAATTGTGTTGTATTTTATCTTTGGTCAATTCAAAAAATTTAGCTAGAAAGTAGAAAGGGAGAAAAGGTAATAATACAAATTAAAATTCGGTCAAAATATATTCTTTAAGCTTATAGCATTCTAACTTGTCACAATTCGTCTTTGGCCCATTATGAAAAAAAAGATATTGATATTGGCTCATCGAGTTTAAAGATCAAAGATGAGTCCAAATTATCATATCCAAGCTTTAGGCAACTAATTATCATATTTTCAGTTTTATCTTATATTGTCCAAAATTTATATCCAAGCTTAGGCACATCGATCCAAAGGCTGACTAAAACATGCATTCTTTATATCTATTTATTATGATTAATTAACTATTAATAATTATGATGTGAATTTTAGACACACTAAAATTTTATAGTGTAGATAAAGTAAATAATCAGAACTCATTGGTGTATAGGAGCACGTGCTTGAAAAGATTTTCAAGTTTCTGACGTATTTAGATGCCAACCCATGAACACAGCCTATTATCACCGACATTGCGTCGGGTAGATGCGATTTTTTACTTTTTTAAGATTAGAGATAGAGTATGAACAGAATAGAATAGACGGTTGTAAAACCAAACCCTACGAAAATAATACACCTGATAAAAGAGCCAACTTCTTCCCACTCATGCAGTAGTCACATTTAAGATCCATTGACTGAATTTTCAAAGTGAATAGTGTTGTTGAGGATATGCAATATCATAATGTATACTATAAAGCATGCATTGCATTAATAAATGTTTGTTTCTGTTTTATAACTTTTACGCAATGCTAGAAAATTCCTTTTCGTAGACACGTACAAGCACACATTCACTTTAATGTACCAAATTTCTTCCCGTTGACATAAGTTTTCACACTTGGAAACCATTGAACACAATATATGAAATTAGTAAATTTAAACAAGTCGCATATGACATAAAAAATGAATCATAGACGTGCATTTGAATCTTGAATCGTGTATGATTAGTATCGGGTTAAATTATTTCGATATACTATCAATATCTTAATTAGATAGTTTTAAAAAGAAGCAAGAGTATGTGTTTTTATGTTGTAGAAAACATGTACCAAGACTTTAGTTTTATAGTTGGGGAACCATCACAAAAGTTTATTTAAAGTTAAACAATGTTTCATGAAAAAGTATGTCAGTTAGGAGTCACAACATTTCATAGTTAAACAACTTAAATCCGTTACCATCAGTATTGTCTCTATCAGCATAAACTCCTTCGATGTTATGATAACTAGTGATTGGCTTCTATCAATGATATAGCCTGATTATTGCTGATAGCATATTTAGTGATGACCACCCAGTTATTGATGACCTCATTGTTGTTGCTCGTCTAGTTGTTGTGATCGCACTTGATTTTGGTCAAAGTAGTTGTTGATCCTATTTGGTCGACCAAACCATTTGACTTATTTCGTTACCTTTTAATTTATTTATTATTATAAAACTTTATATTTAGCTTATTAATTACATATAATATTATTTTTGCCAAGAGAATTTATGATTTAGTTGGCATAGTACAACCTGGCAATGATACCATAGAAAGAATTAGTCAATGTCTTGGATGTATGTTATGAATTGTGATAAATTAATTAACGGCTGGGATAGGCGCCCATCACATCCGCATCAAGTGCATGACATTTATTCCAGATAATGTGGTAGTGGATACGTAATTAGTTGCCGGTGATTTAGGCCAAAATGCTTATGCTGCCTTTTCAAGCCACTTCATGTGCATCTATCTCACATGAAGATTATTTTTCAAATAATATAATGTGACTTTAATAAAAAGTGTTCGTCGTGAACCATACGAAATATCCTCATGTGATATATAATGCATCCATTCATTTGAATACGGTTTTAGACGCGCTATTGTAATAGTATGAACATGTCATTATAATCACATAGTTTGTTCATTTATACGTATTGTATTTTAAGGTAGTGTTGCAGTAAATGATGTAAATGTATTGATGTAAGTATGTAACTAGTTTAGTGAAAATAACTACTTCATATACCATTGTAACATTCTCACATACAAGTCCTCTTGTTCTAAAACTCTAAATATCTTAAAGACGTCAAATCGTGAACTCCTAGTATAAGGTGTAAACGGTAGAGTCATACATCCCAACTACGGAAGACCCTAAAATGACCATACATTTTATATACGCAATTGTAACCTACCACGGTTGTATAGATGGTTTGCATATATGCATTGCTATATTCAGTAAGTACGAAGTGTATAGATGGTTGTATCTAAACCAAAATTTTTTTTCTTTTAATTTGGATGTTTTTTTCGATACTAACAAGTTGGTTTTGGTGCAACACAGCTATCATAAGAAAAATGAGTCACTTTATCACATATTCAAATAAATAAACAGTGATATGACTTATGATGAGCCGATGAGGTAATGAATATGGTTTGCTTTGTTATTATCTTGAATATTAGTGGTATTTAAACCTTTGTTCTAATTATGTTGACCGCTATAACTCTTAATAAAATAACTTTGTAGCTTAAAACTAATCACTTATGTTGTAACTGTAACATATTAGTTTTATTAGTCAATTGATAAAACCTTGGTATTTAAACCACAATGATGATTTACCATCTAATATTTTATATAAATGCGACCAATCTCCATTTATTTATAGGCTAAGTAGTATTAGATGTGTATAGGTTTAGAAAAATCATTGTTTTAAGTTTTTTTTTTTCTAAACGTTTCTCTAGATGTATTCAATGCAACTTCAAATTTTCGACATCTTTGTGTGTTAAGTTTCATTTTTAAAAGGTGATGAATTTATGGGTTTTGACGTGTTGATTAACTTTCTTAAATTAGTTACAAATTATGAAATGATCTACAAATATTAACCTTAAGTGGTACTCATATGAAAATGCTATATAAATAGTAATTAAATACATGTGGTAATTACTAACATTGATGTAATAAAACGGGTATGTTACATACAACAAGTTCTAAAATATAAAGTTCAGCATATATAGAAACGAGCAGTACACAGAATTCGGAATATGCTACACATAGCTTTTTTAAGGCAATGTAATAGTAGTTTTATGGGTTAGTTATAGTAATATGAGTGGTTAATGGTTTTCATATTTTTCAAATCTCTTATAGCTAAAGCATAATAATTTAAGTATGAAAAATGATTAGAATTACCTCTTATATATACTTAAAGGTTAAAACACCTTCAAGTGACTTTATTGAAACAATGTTAAAACATAATTACCATTTTATTAAATACAATTAAATAAATAGGTTCTTTTATTAGTCTATCCTATTAACGTTTGCTCGCTTATGCGACTAAACATGAATCTTACCAAATACTGTAACCGGTGGAGAATAAATTTCACCCAAAGCTGTCTAACCAAAAAGCACAACCATTTTTTTGGGTAGATTAACGTTAATAAAACTGATTTTGGGAAGCTCTCCATCATATTAATATTTCCATGTTCAAGGTGTACCAAAAAATGTCATTAAATTTCTTGAAGGCATTAGGAGAAAGTTTTGTGGGGGAGGTAGCAATACAAGATTAACAATTACATTTGTCGCATGGAATTTGGTACTCGCATTCGAAGAAAGGATGAGCTTGGAGTTGTGAGCATAAATTTATGAGTATAGAACTTTGACCAAATGGTGGTGGTGGTACAAGTACAATTTGAGCACACGTAATTCTTACTATCACAACAAGAAAAGAAACACTAGTTGTAAAACCATCATTCGGAGGAACTTGAAAAAAGGTGGCACAAATTGATGCGGACTTGGAAAAACACTTTGTCAACATACATGGAAATATAAAAGGTGTGACAGGCAAAGGCAACAAAATGTATATTTGGCTACATAGATGGGTGGATTCGAGCTCCTTTGTAAAAAACCTCTATCATTTGGAACTGGGAGTGGAAGTGAGTGATAGAGAACGACGTCAATTGCTACAATGCAATGTTCCATTTAGTCGAGACCAGAGTCAAGTACAACATTAATCAGTGGATCATGGAAGGAAACGACAAAGGCGATTTCTTAGCCAAAAGTTTAAAAAAGAAACGGAAGACATATCATGTAACTCGTTTTTAAATGTAATAACTGGATTCCGTTAAAAATACGCGTTTAGGGGTAGAAGACGAGTTTGAATCGGCCGCCAACAGGAGAAAAATTGTAAAAGAGAGGTATTCATTACAATCATTTACTTTGTCCGATTTGTGGAGTGTCAACAAAAACAACCGATTACTTGTTAACTTCATGTGAGTTGGCCAAAAACATTTGGATTCCAAATAATGGATTTAGTGCAAGATACACAAGAAGGTTTTGGTCGCTCTAAGATCATGGAGACTTTGAGCGTCAAGGATATTGCAAAGGATGTTTAGGACAACTTGTCACCATCTATGGAAAGCTAGAAACAAATTGCATTAAATGGTAAACGAACAAAAATGCGCAAACTCATCGACAACATCAACGCAAACCTTGTTTCGCGGATAAAAAAAACAGGCCAAAAATATTATTCCCTTGAATAGTAATCGTGGTGTAATTTCAATTTTAGCAACATGGTAGCAATTGCATTCGATGCCTTCACTGTAAAAGGCTTGTTTTGTGATTTTTGTTAGTTTTCTAGCTTCATGCTAGTGATTTTAATAAAATATTTCACCAATATTCAAATATTAATAAATAAAAAAACATGTTTGACTCTTAGCATAGTATTATCTGACTTTGTTCTAGAGTTCTAGATTGATTGGCTCTATTATATTTATTCAATACATAAATTGTTAATATGCAAATCTATAACTTTTCCATAGTCTTGTCATAGTTCACAAAACAAATTAATCTAGAGCTTAAAAGCGAAGAAAAAAGGTTTCGATCATCTAGATCCATGGTTAGAATATATGGAGATGTGAAGTCAATGACAAGTTCATATCTTGATTAGGACATAGACCTTGTCTTGATTTTTTTTTTTTTTAATAATTTTGTTGACAATCACATTTTACAGTTTGTCTCCACTTCTAAAAAAAACCAAAATCGATCATTTGTAACCCGGGTTGATTTGCGTACATCAACAAAATTATTTTGATATAGTATAGAGTATGCTATGATGTATTATTACATCAAGGGTATACAAAGTAAATTTTATAATGAATGCATCATTTTCGTTATAAAGATGCGAATACAGCAAAAAACATGTTTTTTTATTAAAGAAGTTCTTTTAATAACTTCTTTACAAAGTAAATTTAGACGCCATGTATGTTGAATTTTACTTCAAATATCTTTAAAGATGTAATTTATGACTCAATAAAAATAAAATTTGCAACCCACATTTTTTCTAACCATCAGTTTCTCCTCCTTACCCTGTGTTTTCACAACACATAACCTAAGTCCTTTCCCGTTTCAAAACTAATTTATATGCGTGCTTATGCTTGCATATACGATTGTCTAATTGATGCGGACTATTTGATGAAAAAGAAAGTAAAAAAGAATATGTTAATTTTATATAATTGTGACAACATTAAAATCATTTTCTTTTTGATAACCTTTTATATGTATATGGGTTAGACCATATTGTTTGACTTGACTGATTTTGTTTTTCTCTTTAACTAAAGGTAAAAATGAAACAAGACCCGCAAATTTGTTTGTTACCAAACATCACCCTACAAGATCCATGCTTTTCACTTTTCATTATGTAGAAGATGCAATTGAGTACAAGGTACCACATCTCATGCATAAAGTACAACATAACAATCATGCCCCACTCCTCTCTCTCCAACCAAGCCATTTGTTGCTTCAATTTAAAGGTATCATGAAAAAAAGCCACTTCCAATCAAAAACCCAAATAATGCAAACTCATGGGTTGTTGTTAATCAAAAGCAAAAGCTTAGGAAGCTTGTACCTTTTCATCATTTACAGCCACAAGCATAATTAAGTTTTTTACTCTTTAACTTTGAATAATAAATTGCAAGTGGAGTTGCTAATATTGGCAATGTAAGTATGTAACGGGGTTGCACTAATGTACCTATTGTAGTCCGGTTTTCGCTTTATGTTCACTAGTTGTAGTTGTTTCCCAACTTTCGTTAGAGGCGTTCGCGTCTCGTATTAATATACTACGTGTTTTTGCAATGCAGAATAATAAGTTAAGACATAATGGGTAGAATTGTAAATGAAATTTTTATGATAGTTGTATCAGATTGATGGTTACATTCGTTTTCGGTGTATTCCTATGCATAGATTATTAAATGAAAAATAGTACTTAAAAAAATATGTCTTTAGTGATAAACTTTTTTGAATAAACGATTTAAAAGTTTGTAATCATTTTGACACCACTCAAGACTTTAGTCTTATTTATTCATCTGGCGGGTTTCATTTTTTAACTAGACTTTTTAATGGACCTCTCTTTTGACACTATTTATTTTCGAGCCAAGTTGATTCATTAGTATCTTTTGAGCCTAATGGTAGTGGGTTTGAAACACTGTGTTTGTTTTTCATGTGCATGTTTTGAGTGTTTATGCAGTTTAGACATAGAGGCGTGCGACCAAAATATTATTCAAAAACAATTTTTCTGGTGAAAACTTTCAATCTAAAACGTTATATAACCTCAAAAGAAAAGAACAAAGTGGAGAACAACCGTGAGACCTTGGTGCATACATATATATACAGTAGAAACTTTATAAAATAATACACTTAGGACTACCAAAATTTATTAATTAAAAGAGTTATTAATTAATCGATAAATTAATAATTATTAATTTATATATTAATTAATATTTTATTAATTTATAGTAGAATGTTCTGACTCACCAGAAGAAAATGTAGTTGCACAGTTGCTTGACTGATGAAGAAATTATTGAAAGCGTTATTGGAATTAATAAAGATGATATCGATGAAAGAAGATGATGAAAGTTCTACAATGGAGCCTCCTTCGCAAAACGAAGCTATTAAAGCGAGCAATCACATTGAACAATTTCTTGTTGAGCTATGAGAAAACAACACCAGAAGTTCTTACCCATGCTAAGAAAAATTAGAGACGAGATTCAAGGGGAAATTGATTTTCAACAAAAACAAAAGACAATTGAGTCATTTTTCAGAAATCTTCATAAATCATTCATGTAATATGCTATATATAAGGAATTATTAATTTATATTTTATATGGGGTCTAAAGAAATTATCAAAAATGTATTATCTTATAATTTTAACGAATTATTAATTTAGCACCCTATCCCCGAGTCGAAACCGGCAAAAAATATTATCTTAGAAAGTTATTAAATAATCGAGTATTAATTTATCAAGTTTCTACTGTTAATGATGAACATAGGAAAAAATGTTTTTTCCTTAGCTATGTTTTGGTCT